>NC_065530.1:40622797-40741196 GCF_020184175.1 Aphis gossypii | reverse complement strand
TTCATGGCTGAATACATTTCGTTAGGGCACATGTCTGTCGCCACGTCCCCGGGGGCGTATATCATTCCGCATCATGCTATATATCGGCCCGAGATTGATGCTCAGAAAATACGGGTAGTATTTGATGCATCCGCGCGTAGTGGTCGTGGACCATCGTTAAACGACTGTTTACTTCCCGGCCCTAAGTTACAGCAAGATATTGTCGATATTTTAACACGTTTTCGCATTCATAAATATGCCTTTACTACGGATATTTGCAAAATGTATCGGCAAATATTAATTTTGCCAGAGTACCGTAGGTATCAGCACATACTATGGCGCTCGTCACCGCACGACGAGTTGCGCGAATATGAACTAAATACAATTACGTACGGCGTAAATTGTGCGCCGTATCTAGCGTTACGCGTCCTACAAACTATCGCTCATGAAGACTGCGACGACTTCGAGTGGGTCCGTCATGCATTGACATATCAAACGTATGTCGATGACATTTGTTACGGGGCGGACACCATACCCGAAGTGTTAAAGCTTCAATCTGACTTGATATTCGTTTTAAATAAATCTGGTTTAGAGCTCAAAAAGTGGGCGTCGAATACACCGTCCGTTCTGGCAGCGGTCGCGGCCGACGATCGCGTAGGTACCCCTATGTCGTTCGAAGCAAGTGAAAGGTTGGGCACCAAGGTGTTAGGCATAGAATGGCATCCGGACGGAGATTATTTTTGTTGTGCGTTACGTATTGAACAGTCGCCCATATTTACGAAGCGTGGCATTTTATCGCTCGTAGCTCAAATTTTCGACCCGCTTGGCGTCTTCGGCCCGGTAGTATTCTTGGCTAAATCCATCATGCAGAGGACCTGGCAACGCGGTCTGTCCTGGGATGAGGCCCTCCCAACCGATATCCATGATGAGTGGGCCGCCTTCGTATCCGATTTGCCGTCACTTTTAGCCATCCGTATACCTCGGCATATTAACGCTAGCTTAGGCGCGTCGTGTTATTTATTAGGTTTTTGTGACGCTTCACAATCGGGTTATGCAGCGGTAGTTTATATACGAATAACCAACGGTCCTGCCGACACGTCAGTGTTTCTTATCGGCACAAAAACAAAATTAGCTCCATTGAAACCGTTAACAGTCCCGCGGCTCGAGTTGAACGCGGCGTTATTATTAGCTCGTTGGCTAAATCGAATTCGTCGTACGTTAGCGGCGCAGCTTAATATTATCGGCGTACGGGCGTGGTCGGATTCGACAATAGTATTATCTTGGTTGACTGTCTCTCACACATCGTTCAAACTTTACGTTTCGAATCGTGTGCATCAAATTAGGACCTTACTCCCGGACTGTCATTGGCAACATGTCGAGTCGCACAATAATCCCGCCGATTGCGCATCACGCGGAGTGATGCCATCGGTATTATCACAGTTTGAATTATATTGGCACGGTCCGCCGATAGCTTATGAAGACCCATCGATCTGGGACCAATTTTGCCCGCCTCAACCTTGTCCGGACTTACCCGAAATGCGTCCCGTGTCATGTGCGGCGCGTGTTAATGAGTTCGACGAGGAATGGTGTACTCGTTTTTCAAATTACGATCGAATGCTCCGTGTGGTCGCATATGCACGTCGCTTTATTGCAGCCTGTCATCAGCGCGTATCACACAAACGAAATAACACGACACGAAGGTCAATGCCCCGACATCCGGTGAGGGTAGCTCCCGCGTTTTTATGTAAATCAGAAATTGATTGTGCGGCCCGCATATTAGCGGCCATGTCACAACAAATACATTTCGCCGAATTAGTACGAGAATTATCCGGTGGGGAGCGCGTATCGTCTAAGCCTCTAGCTCGGTTGGCCCCGTTTATTGACGCCGAGGGAGTAATACGCGTGGGGGGTCGACTTCGTCACTCATTATTGACATATGATTGCAAACATCCTATATTGTTATCAAAGCGGTCTTATTTTGCACTTTTGTTATGCCGTCGATGGCACCTATTGACCTGCCATGCCGGCCCGCGTGTGTTGTCCGCGTTAATATCTCGCCAGTTTTGGGTGATTTCACTTCGTTCGGTGTTGCATAAGGTCATTGCAAATTGTTCGGTATGTGTGAGGTTCGACGCCAAACCGGCAACGCCTTTGATGGCTGATTTGCCAAGTACACGCGTGCAGCCGCGGCAACCGTTCGAGCGCGTAGGTGTCGATTATGCGGGTCCCCTGCAGATGCGTGAGACACGATTGCGTAAATCACGTATTTTTAAAATATATATCTCCGTATTTATATGCTTTTGTACCAAGGCTGTCCATTTAGAAGTTGTGACCGACTTGTCTGCGGATGCTTTTTTAGCGGCTTTCGATCGCTTTGTTGCGCGTCGGGGTGTCCCCAGTGACGTGTTCTCCGATTGCGGAACCAATTTTGTCGGCGCTGACAAGCAATTGCGCGCAATTATTCAAAGTCCGGAGGGTCAGGTGGCGATTGCGAACTCTCGGACCATGTGCCAGTGGCATTTTAATCCCCCCAGCGCGCCGCATTTCGGAGGGTTATGGGAGGCGGCCGTCCGGTCAACAAAGCGGTTGTTAATACGTACCGTAGGTACACACGTATTTACCTACGAGGAATTCTCTACGTTATTAACACGCGTCGAAGCGATTTTAAATTCGCGACCGCTTACGCCAATGTCAACGGACCCGCACGACCTGGATTATCTTACACCCGGACACTTCCTCATCGGTCGACCGCTACTCGCTATTCCGCCTAGGTCAGGTTCCGAGTCGAATCGTAATTTGGTGAACCGGTGGAAACTGCTAGACCAATGCCATCAGGCTTTTTGGCGTCGATGGTCCGCGGAGTACTTGACTACGTTACAGGAGAGATCCAAATGGACAAAAACAGTCCCCAATATCAAGATAAATGATATGGTTGTAATTATAGACAAACAAAGTCCTCCACTATTATGGCGTCTCGGTCGGGTAACGGAGTTATTGCCCGGGATCGATGGTACCGTCCGTGTGGTTCGAGTGCTTACACAGTCCGGTGTTGTCACCCGACCCGTAGTCAAGCTCGTACTGATACCGCACAATTAAAGTAAAAAAAAAAAAAAAGGGGGTACTATTCATCTGAATGCGTGAGACCTATAATTAAGGTACTTGTATACCTGGACGCTACTGCGCACAACACCGCACGCCGGCTTAGCCTTTTGTCGCTACCACGCCTGTATACCCTTTTAATTCTTATTTTTTTTGTGTTATGACTCGAGCGGTCTAGGTACCCAATAAAGCTTTGATTGTGTTTAATATCATATTCTATTATACTGTTTTGTATTAGTCATACGTCTATCATTTTTTTTTGTTATTATTTTTATATGTCATAATTCGTTACATTATTATTTTGTTTTTTGTTTTGTCGATTTATTAACATATTATTTGAAATTTATTATTGGCAAATTGCTATTAGTGCATTTTGTTACCTTGTTTAGTTATTATCATTAATATGAGACCGAATTAAATGTTCATAAAATTGTAAACTTTTTTTTTTTTTCTCTTTTTTTTCAAAAAAATATGAGACGACCTAAGGTTAGATTGTGCCTCCTGCAAAAAAAAAAAAGGTCAAACTTCATACAATAAGATTATATGGACATCCCTTTCCGGCTCGACCCAGTGCTTGTGTGAGAAGACTCTCACGGCGGGGAGGATGTTCGAACGCGGAACGACGAATATTATATCTACCTATATATTAACTATTCGGTTCGGACACCACGGTGTAGCGGGATGGAGGCGCCCAGCAAGTTCCCCCCTCCAGTGTCCGGCGACAGTTCGTCTGCCGCTAGCCAGACCGTTGACCGACGGGTGACACCTTTGCTGTCTTTTCCAAACGGTTGGGCTTGACATACGTCTCTGTCCGCCCACCGTTATTTGGTGTGCTTTTTTTATTTGTGCCGTTACACTACGTCGTGTGATCAACTCTTATATTACAAAGTGTGGTCAGTACACGGATACGTCACCACAATTAGTGGACTTGTTGGCAAGTTGGCCATTATTCTGTACTCTGGTGTCAACGTGTGCGAAGTCGATTCCTGTATTTTGCATCATCGGGCCGCCGGTCAACTGTTAAGGACCACGTATATCACCCGACGAGTTATATAAAACCAGGTCGTACCTCTATTATTATTTGATTGTACCTACCTACCTTATGATTTTGTATTTTTTTTATATTCTATTACTATATATTATATGTTAGGTGTTATTATTATTTATATATTAATTATTGTCAATTGACCCCGGGGCGCCCTATATTAGGTCCATTATATTTATTAATATTTAATTTATTTGGGCTCATTGTTTATATATATTTTCTAACCTGTCATATTATACAAAGACGTTGTTACTAGAAAAAAATATTATTGTTATTATTGTATACTTGGGGTAACCCACTCCGCTCCTGTCTACGATAGCACATGCGAGTCGTTGCCGACAACCGCCGATCGTCGTAGGATCGGTAACGGCGCAACACCTAGCATTTGAAGTTCAAATAATGACAAAATTCGTCAAAATCATGAATATTTGCAATTATTCATAAAAAAATGTTTGTATTTGTATAAGTAGTTAATAGTTGAACATTTAATACAAGATTTCCCATAAGTTTGGCTTACTGCAATGATTACAAAAAACTTAAGTTTTGGTGTATTCAGGCCATTAAAACATAAACCACCTTTTTCGCCAACCACTGGAAATTATATCCTAGGCTGACAAATATCTCCTTTCAGAATCGTTTTTCGTGTACAAATATACAATGAACATTGGATTCAAATTTAATACATCCATTATAGTAACCTACTTTACAGCAGAACATTACTCACTTGACCACTCTCTTTTTTTTATTACTATAATAGCTTAATAAACATTATACAATAAATCTACAGCTGGAATAACTGAAAAAAGCATAAAAATAAATTGGTTTATTTGGAATCAGAATGACATGGAACGAATTTATGAACAAAAATTAAATTTCTATCTCATATGCATAAAAAAGAAGCATAATATACTTTAAAATCCGAGTCTTATATACATATCACTATATAGGTAGTTACGTTTATTATACTCAAAAATCAGTATTGCGATACAAGATATTAGATACTTCATATTTCATACAATTTTATTGAAAGACTTAGTTATATTTGAGGTAGATGTGTATCTAAAATATTTGTATAGAAGATACTGCCCAACACTGGTTTAAATACCTCTAAAACGCCCATAAAAAAATAATTTGGATTTGTTATTTGTATTATTATTGTATAAATATAGGTAGTGAATGCTTACTCACTGCGTTATACTTACATAGTGAGAGGATCAAAAACTTTAATTATTCATAAACTCACCCAAGGTTTATTTAAAGTGATTTTCATTATTCGTTTCCATATTCGTTCAACTAAACTTAACTTTTTATTTTCCACATGTAATTGTTCTTTAATGTCTGGATTGTCAAATATTGGTTTTAAATACAACCATGTCCTAATAATTATATCAAAATGTATTTGTTGTAAAAAAATATAAACAATTTTAAGCAATCTGAAACAACTAAGTTATGTATACTTAAGTAGATACTACTAGATGTCTAGAATTCTAAATAGTTATTAGTTATAAGGTACCAAGTTTTGATCGTACACTATTACTATATTTCTGCAGTGACAACATGACAATGATGAATGAGCATTATTTTAAAATCAAATTTAAACAAGGTACTAAAAAAATGAATCTTTAAATCTAGTATTTTACTTTTGAAATTCGCTCCATTCATTAATAACATCTTTTGAAAGTCTTAAATCTTCTTCCCATTTAGTTAATGGTTCTTCAAATATTCCTTTAAACGAACTCGAAGATAGCTGTCGAGTAAGCAAAATATGATCATCAAGCATTTGAAATTCTGTATCTGTTATTGTTGAAATATAAATATCTTGATCATTATAAGGCAACAATTGGAACTTTACACCGGTCCATTCATCCATCATTTTATTTAAAGCTATTTCAATTATATATTCTTTTGAAGCATTGTCTGATAATTGTTTTATCTCTTCTACATGGTCATTAATACCCAATGCCAAACATTTTTAAAAAGTTAGTGTTGGTGATAATATAATTCTTATTCCTGAAACAATTTGTATTACTTGATTTAATATTTTAAACGTACAAGTATAAGATAGGTATTAGACATAGGTATAAGTATTAAAATAGGTAGTATTAATATTATGATAATAATTAATAATTGTTCACCGGTTATATCAGCAAATATATCCCAATGCCTTTGCTTCATCCCTTGAGTTAGAATATAATTCAATAAATGTACTATTGGCACATATTCTTCAATTTGTGTTTTTATTTCATTAGCTACACTTAAAGTACCTGTATTCATTAAAAAATTATATACATATATATATAACTATTTACAACAGGTTATAATTAAAAATCATCAAAGTTAATTTATTGTTATTACCAGGTACTTCAGCGAATTGCTCAACACATTTTGTGACAATATTTAATAAATTGTTTAACATAGGTTCTATAGTAGATTTTTTTATGTTTATTAATGGATTTTTCATCCAAGCACTTTGTAATTTAAAAAACTCTGAAGCACTTTGCCATAATATTTTATATGGTTCAAATTCGTCAATTAAATGCTCTACGTTTTCAAAGGGTGTTACCTAATTATAGACATTTTGTGTAAATTATTTATTATTATAAGTATAGAT
Source organism: Aphis gossypii (assembly GCF_020184175.1). NCBI lineage: Eukaryota > Metazoa > Arthropoda > Insecta > Hemiptera > Aphididae > Aphis > Aphis gossypii. Next base: position 40,734,462 of record NC_065530.1, on the reverse strand, counting down.
AACTTTTGATAAATTATAATAAAACAAAATTTGTTGTATTTAATTGTACTAACCGTATGACCAAAAAGTTTTTATCTTTGGTTTAAAGTTTGACTAGTTCATTGTAGGTCTTTAATTAGTTTCCAATTTTTATTTACTTCTACTGCAATCTCATTTACTTTTGACAAATTATTTTCAATAGTTAACTTTAAAATAATATCACTTAAGTATAAATTGCTATATTTTCTAAAGACTCTTTTACTTTTAAGCTAATCTTATAAGGCCAAATTAAAGAGCTATATTTTAATTTTAATTGTTCATCTTCTAATATCCACAAAAATGGATCCAACATATCCATTTCCTATAAATAATAAGCTGACTAATAATGATTGTGGTACCTATCTATAAATTATAATGGTGTTATTTTATTGGTAGTTTAATATATATTTTTTTTTTATATAAGCCATAAATTTAATGTTATGTTACCTTTAATAATCGTTTTAAGATTTCAGTTTGATCACTAATTAAATTTGGCAAGTCATTTATCCATTCTCTTATTTCAAACACTTGTTCTACTGTAGTCGGAACTTCAATAAGCTTCAGATACATCCTATTGTATTCTGCGCAGCATATTTCTATTTTCTCGGTTGTTAAACTCGCATGTGTTTTCATAATTAATTCTGCTAATTCAATCCGTTTAGTTATCAATAAATGTTTCAAGGATTCAACGTTTATGAAAAATAACCCAATAATGATATTTTCAGGAAATGTCTTCTCTAGGTTTAACTTCATTTTTATTTGCATTGATATTTCTTCTTTTATTCTGTTTAGTGATGGATTACCTTCAAAGAATTTCCTATAAAATATAACAATACGTTATATTCGGTTGTTTAAGATAATATTAAATTTATTTATACTAACTTTACATATGACTCGACATTTATATTATATAAATGTGAGTGAATATTATATTCTTTGCAGTACGCTTTTATTGGAATAATAGCTAAGCGAATGCTATTTTCAATAGTAGCTTGTAAATCAGCAATTTGGGGTTCAATTAGCCCTATTGATGTTAAATAAGGTTTTTCTAAAAATGTCAAGTTCGCGAGTACATATGGATGAATAGCTGGTATCTCATGGCTTTCTAGTATCATTCGTTTTAATAAGCTTACAATAACCATCTATGAAATTCATAAACACATTGTATTATGTTCTGCTATTATAACATACACACTCAAATACTCCATATTGTATTTTTTACTTATTTTATATAAGTTGATATTAATATATTCTTATAATAACAAATAGTTACCTATGTTAATACCTATTTATTTTGAACGTATAATGAAATATATATATATATTATATATATACACCTAGGTACCTATATAACGTTACTGTTGGTATTGTTATGTATATATATAAATACCAACTGTATATTTTACTGTATATTTTTCCATTGTCCTAAAAATATTATAAAATACTAAGGTATATAGTATTACAGTATACCTACTTAATATTTTAGAACTATTAATATTGTCTTGTTTGTTAAAAAAAAAAGAATTCATACCTAAGTAAATAATAATAAAAACAATAATAAAAATGTAAGCTTTTTTTAAAATTTAAATTAATTTGTTTACAGTAGGTACCTATACGAACAACATAGGGTAAACATGGGTAAGACGGGACACCTAATACTTTAACCCAGATAAAATAAACAATTTATACATTATCATGTTAAAAATGTTTCCAAGTTATTACAAATATTATGACACACTTAAATATTCAATAAGAATTCCAAAATCTTTTTTTGAAAAATATTGAGAATTTTTTTAACTGTTTTACTCAAAGTGTCTCATCTTACCCTGTTATCGAGGTAAAATGGGACACAACATGTTAAAGATGGGACACTGATTAAAATCATGTAAACAAATGCTTTATTCTTTTTTTAACAACATTGTGTTAAATAAATATAATATAAAACAAAATTATATAGGTAGGTATTATAAATCTTTTTCATACATTATATCCTGTTACTTTAGGTATAAAAATTAAATAACTGAGCATAACATTTATAAAATAATAAAAACAATGAAAACTTAATGACTTAGGCTATAAATTGTACATAAACAAAATTACTTAATTACACAGATTAAAATCATGTAAACAAATGCTTTATTCTTTTTTTTAACAACATTGTGTTAAATAAATATAATATAAAACAAAATTATATAGGTCCCATTTTACACGTAAATGAATATCCCATCTTGCCCCAATGTGTGTTATATTACTTAAGTACTTTTAAAATAAAAAATATTAATCGCATTGTATTATAAATGAAACCATGAAACGCACGACAAAATTTACTACAACAATAGTGTATCACTATGATAATTAATTAAATATGTACTTACCTAACAAGTAACAACTGCGAGTTAAACCAAATAACTTACATCAACAAACGACTTTTTTTCGAAATGTGATTATTTTGTTATCATTAATGTGAAACGTTATAATAACAGTGTCGCCAGTACTGAAAATAAATGTCCCCAAGAGATATTGTGTAAACATATTAGATTTCGAGATAATGCGATGTCCCATCTTTACCCAGTGTCCCGTCTTACCCATGGCTAAATAACATTATTATTTATTTATTATTTAGCCATGGTCTTACCCAGGTTTCCCCTACCTCAAATTTATCTGGATTAATTGAGTAAAATGCTCCATTTTCATTCATACTGAGCGTTATAGAAAACAATGGAGGTGCGCATTCTTCAAATGGTGATTTATTTAAATTATTACCCCAAGTAAAATCATCATTAATACCTTTCATTGAAATAATAGGTTGCTCGATCAGTCTTGTATAAGCTTTTGCCGAATTTAACACTATTAGTCTTAGACGTTCCTGTATAAAAATATAATTATACAGTGGGTATTAAAAAGTTAAGTAGGTTAATAACCTACTACAATAGTATATTGTGTGGCAAGGGCGGGAAGTGAGCCATAGCCATAGGCAAGTGCCGCATTTCGCCCAAGACTGAAATGGCCTTCCCGCGCGAGCCACACATACTATTTTTTGTCACGCCCCTGCGTTTATGAAAAAGGTTATGCAGGGATCTATGCAACAATTATAGACTATTACTAACGCATCGTTCGACGCCCTTATATAGGAACAGTGCAAATTAAATATGTTTAAATGTTTATGCGTCATGCAAGGAGGTTACTATACATTTAAAATGTAACCAAAAGTTTATGTTTTGTAAGAACCGTGGTAGGTGTACATTTTAGTTTCTGGTTGTGCAGGGGATACCTACGCCGCGCCCGCGGCCGGCACTTTTGGGGATTTCCTCTTTTCCGCCCGGCACTTTTGGGGATTTCCTCTTTTCCGCCCGGCACTTTTGGGGATTTCCTCTTTTCCGCCCGGCACTTTGGGGATTTCCACTTTACCGCCCGCTGGACGGAAAAAGGACGCTTTCGAACGCTTCAACCGTGGTCGAAAACCAAACTTTCGGTGCAGGCGTGACAAAAAAATATATAATTTCATACTTCCATCATACGCGTAATAAGCGTCATTAATCTTCTTAACTTGTTGATTGATGATTCATAATTTTTAATTTTACATGTTGAAATGTCAAACCAACCTGTTTTTATATTTACTAAAACTGCATAACATTTGTAAGCAATTTCCTTTATCCACGAGTTCTTAAGCAAACTAAAAGTCTAAATACATGTCTTATATTAAATATTTTATGAAAACAATTAGTAATCATGAAAAAAAGAAATTACTTCAAAAATATTTTTTAACTGTGCTGTTTCAAATTCATCTAGCGTTAAATAAATTTTAAAATCAGTTAATAATAATTGGATGTTTTTGATTAACGTAATCTCTACGTTAGATAAGACCAATTACAAAAAAAAATGTAGCATTACATTTTCAAAACGTATAACCAAGGGACAACAAACTTAATAAAATTAGAAGATTAGAATATATCAACGAATAATAAAAAATATTAACAATTTTTTTTAATAAAAATAACAAAAAAATATATATTTATAAAAAAAATTAAATTACAACAATAAGATTTATCACAAAAATCAAAATCAGTATTGACGTTTATAAAAGTTAAGTATGTAACATTGTAACTGAATAATGAGTTATACGAAATAATTATTAGTATTTAGTAGGTGTTATTATGAGCATTAACTTTAAAATTTATAAACTAAATAAATAAGAATCATTTATTTATTATTTAATAATTAAATATACCTTATATATATATATATATATATATGTATGTATAAATGATAATTATATAATAATATAATTTGAATAATATTATTAGAATATATACCGTCTATAGCATAATCCGTACCGGGCTTTCTTATGAACTGTTCAAAATCGAAATTTGGTATTTTCAGAGTATTATGGTGATCTTTAGATACAGATTTTAATAATTCTAGCCTAAAAGATAGGCATGATTCTTGATAATATTATTAATTGTTCGACCATCTGTACAGATATATAATTGAGAAAATAAAATTAAAAATATTAAAAAAAAACAATAGAGGTATAAGCAGAATAAAAAGCTTAACATAGTATGTTGTATACAATTTTAATAGGTAGGTACATGGAAGAAAAGTTTAAAATTGTGTGATTTTTTTTATTTTTATTTAAATAAATTATATAAATTTTTATACTTTCTGGCCTTTTAAGATATTTTGAAATAGGCACTTTTATATTTTATTTTTTTTTTCTTCCTTTGGGTATAGTTGGTCATATTTTATGAGTATTTCAATATAATACAAAAAATTGGATTAATTTTCATCTTTATTGACTATAATTTAATCACGTATTCAAATTGTTTTTTGATCAAAAATTAATTTTTATAGACATCATGCAGTATATATTTGAATGAAATTACATATTTAAACGATAAATAACGATGTTTATTATTTCATTATATTACTTTTATGTAGGTATGTTATGAATTTTAATATACGCAATGAAATATTCAAGATATGTTGATTAATTTTAAAATATTAATAATTTTATTTATTTTTATCATAATAACTCAATATTAATAATATAATAATTTTATTTTTCTGCAAAAATTAAATCTAAAAATCATTTTTCATGTACAATGATGTTGCAATGTTAAAATGAAACTAATTAACAAGGATAAGTTGATTTTTCGTAGGTTTGATTATATAATTTTTTAACGAATTTTATAAAGGAAAATATTTGAGGAATTATTAAAATCAACTTATTTATTAAATATAAATTTTATACGTTTATAAACGCTTTGAAACCTTTTCTATATGTTGCTAACAAATTCGGAGTAGTAATTAGTTATATTCATTGTTTTGTATAATAACTAGATGTATCTCGCTCTGCTGTGAAATTCGGTCTAAGTGATATTCGCTCTAAGTGAGTACCCTAGGTTGGATCCGGGACTGTAAAGAAAATATCGTAAAAAGTCTAGTTGTCACAATTTTAGTTAACCTAACCTCTGGTAGTTTGGAAGGAGCCGATAGGGTCCTAACCTAACCTTCGAGGGGGTCGGTGTGCCTCGATTTCTGGGCTGGTGGAAGCCGCCTTTGGCGCCTTCGAGGGGGTCGTGTAAAAATCGTGTTATCAGGAATTCGGTCGGAAATTGTAATCGGGTGTCTAGAAAAGAAATCATACACTAAAAAAGTAAGAAAAGTACTGAAGTCGAGTAAATAAATACGAAAATTTTTAATTAAGTGTCTAGCTATCAGTCCTAAACTGGTGTAATGCCGTTTCCCATTGCATGCCCTGTCTTTTTGTATATAAAAAAAATGTATTTAGCGAAAATGGTAGTCGAGTGTCTAGCTATCAATCATCAGATCACGTAACTAAATGTGTATCCTAAATCTAGATCTGACAATACAATCCGCCTGCGCCTCCGACGTCGAAAGTCTAATGTTGTATTGTAATAGGATAATAAGTATAAAGTCAAATAACATATTTTGAGCATTCAAGTCGAGTTGTCAGTTATCATTGGGAAAAAACGAATTAAACGCCATTAAACCCACCCACCACGTAGGCATTCCGACTGCGTCGGATCGCGGACTATGTGTGAATAGTAGGTTATGATACCAATATAGTATAATATGAACAATCTCATACCGTGTCCCGTCGCATGCCTGGTTCTTTTTTTTATATTATAAAATTTATCTAGTGAAAATGGTAATTGAATGTCTAGCTATCAGTCATCATAATATGATGTAAATCGATGTCTTAATGTTCAATCCATAATTTTCATACTTCCTAATGTCAAAGTTCAGATGTTGTTTTTGATATATAAGAAACTATAAAACATATCAGATGTCATAAAAATTGAAAACATAACAATTCAAAATGTACTCCTTTAACGCGTTATAGTAATACACTTAATAATATGTACCTATATATACTTATAATAATAGCAGCCGGTGTGCCTCGGTGTAAGTGTGCCTTGCTCTGCTGTGAAATTCGGTCTAAGTGAATACCCTAGGTCGGAGTCGGGACTGTAAAGAAAATATCGTAAAAAGTCTTGTAGTCACAATTTTAGTTAATCTAACCTCCGGTGGTTTGGAAGGAGCCGAGGGGGTCCTAACCTAACCTTCGAGGGTGTCGGTTAGCCTCGATTTCTGGGCTGGTGGGAGCCGCCTTCGGCGCCTTCGAGGGGGTCGGATCGCGGACAATGCATGAATAGTAGGTTTATAATGCCAATATAGTTTAATATGAACAATCTGATACCGTGTTCCGTCGCATGCCTGGTTCTTTTTTTCATATTATAAAATTTATTTAGTGAAAATGGTAGTTGAATGTCTAGCTATCAGTCATCATAATATATGATGTAAATCGATGTCCGAAAGTTAAATCCATAATTTTCATACCTCCTAATGTCAAAGTTCAGAATATATCGGATGTTGTTTTTGATATGTAGGAAATTATATAAAGCATATCAAATGTCATAAAAATTCAAAACATAAAAATTCAAAATGTACTCCATTAACGCGTTGTAGTACTACACTTTATATTATACTAATAATAATCGTAATAATATGGTATTAAAAAAAAATCGTAGACGTATGTATTTTATCGTATAAGAGAAAGCAATAGCTTTAATTTTCAAAATTCAAATTAAAATATCAAAAAATAACTTGAAAAAAATGCAATAAATTTAGAGCGTTCGGGTGGCCGTGTATATCAAATCGCCGCAGTAGGATCGATTATAATATGTATTATGAAGTAAAATTAAAATTGGCATTAGTTACAACGAATACAACAATAAGTATTTGAGTTGACTTTTCTACAATTTTAATTTATTTTCTTATTTTTTATTGTAGGTGTTTGAAATATTTGAAATTTGAATTCAGAATAATTTTGAAATGCAAAAGAATTACACGATAGAATAGAAATTGAGTATTTGAGGGGGGGTCTAGCAATCAGTCATCGCCTAAAGTAAATCTTTGTAATATGTGCTTTTAAATATACATCATTATTATCATAATTTAAAAATTGTTTTGAAATTTTAAAAATACATAAGGTTTATATCACACGTGATAAATATAACAACAGGGTAGGTAAATATTTAACCCATCTTTGAAATCCTTTATTGTACCAATATTTTACATAATTGACCAGTGTCGTGTATTCGTTATATAGTCAGTATTATTAATATATGTGAAGGAAAGATAAATAAAATAAAGAATATTAACAACAAACAGAAAATAATCGTTTGAAAATTATAATTTATAGCTCAGCATTAATGAAATATAATAAGTTGTTAAATAAAAATTAGATAATTTATTGTAATAAATGTATTGGTTTATTCAGCACCAATTTAAAAGCAATAATGCTTTGTAAGTGTAAATATGAATGAATATGTATAATGTTCAGATAACTGGTTTACATTAAACCAGCATTTTAAGCATAACGTCTCATAATATATAAGCTAAAAAAAAAACAGTAGTACAAAAAACACATGGTGCTTAGATGACAGATGTTGTATATTGTGCAATTGCATCTTATTATTATACGTATTTTCCGTGTCTATGATATCGGTGTTCTAATACATAATATATGTATTTAAGGGGTTCAATGAGGTATTGGTTTTCTACGAATACAAAATATATACCTAATAAGCAAAATTTGTATATACTTTCGCATATTTAAAGTTGTACGTATTTAACAATAATACGCCGACTGTGGTAGTGAAGGCGTATAGTAATGATGGGTACCTACACTAATAATTAATAAATACTAATTTTGTATTGAGTATAACGAATTTACCAACAATATATAGACTTACAATTCGTCAAATCGAAATCTTATCGACGATAAGATAGTATTACTATACCCAAAGATTAAATCTAACACGGCCGCCGTTGACGTCCAATTAATATCGGACTGCGAAGATGACAATATAAATATAAACATAATATAAAGCCACGTGAAATAAAATCGAAATCTCCTTTTTTTTTTTTAATGTGTAATAATAATTGCATTTCATCGGTGTGCAAAAACTCGAGATAAACCTGTACGTATATAATATAAACACAATTATATTTATGATATGGGTAAGAATAATTTAGCATTGATTTATCAAGTAAAATTAAATCCAACTACAACATACACTCGAATGAGTGGAATATCGGAATTGAATAACAAATCCGCCTAAATTATATAATTACCCATGTTTACAATATTGCCGAGTTTAAAAAATAATAAATATACATAAATAGCGTATAGGTAGTAAATATATAGGAAACTATAAAATATATAATATTCCAGTAATATACGTAGGTATGTATAATATATTATTAAACGGTGTTTAACTCTCGACAATCAAACGAAAAAACGAAAAAAAAAATCGGAAAAAAATGCAAAAAATCGAGAGCGTCCGGACGGCCATGCTTTTTAAAGCGCCGCCGTCGGATCGAAGACGTAATCGCCCGGAGCGGGATATGAACCTGACTATCCTAGCACGGGGACCTAACGCCTGAACCTATCGACTACAGTTTGAGATGGAAAACAGAGTCGAACGTCGAGCCCTTAAGCCGTTTCCGGACCGCAGAGAACACCGCATTAATCGCTTCGATTTACCGGTCAAAACGTCAAATCCTTTTCTCGTGTAAATGAAACTCGGAAAATAAAAACGTTCTTACGTCATCGAATCTCCGTCCGTAACGATCGTAAAAGACGACGTTTACATCTAGGTATTACACATTACATCATAGTCAATTCAAAGGACACGCATAATAAAATACTATAAGAAAAGTGTCATAAACTCTTAGGTATGATTAAGAATATTTGCAATTACAACTTTGACTATACCTGTACCTAACTGCTTTTATATTAAGAAACATATCAATTTTATATGTATGTGTGTGTGTGAATAAATAAAAAAATTCCGTATAATTCGTGTGTAATGAAGCTTATATTAATATTAATTGTCTGTTTAATATAACGTTTCCCAAAGCAACGTACACTTGAAAATACAACAACGTATTATAATATAACAAACAGCCGATAAAAAAAAAAAAAACGTTAAAATCGTCGAAAACCCGCGTAATAATCGAACCTAACGTAAGAAAAACACGTTATCAAGACGGCGGCGTTGGAGAACCGCAAGATCTATAAAGTAGAGGTTAGCCAGTTATGGGAAAGGAGCCGTAATTGTAGTGCGGGGAAATTATATCTGTGACGTAGGCAATAGACCTCCACCGAGCTTATCACTTATCAGTTTTATTCGGTTATCGTTTAAGTTAAAATTTCCGATATTTTAACTTCAAATGTCTATAACAAAAATTGTACCTATGTATTTCACATAAGTATTATACATTTTAGTTCTATCTATAATGCCTGGTACCATGTGTGCTGTAGCATGCTGCAAGAATAGCTTAAAAACAACAAAAAAGCTGTCAAAAGATATATCCTATCACACCTTTCCCAAAAATAATGAACCAGAGCGTTTAAAAAATTGGATTTTGAGAACGAAACGAGCGGACAAATTTAATCCTATGTCATCTCATATTTGTTCAGAACACTTTAATGCTGATGACTTCGAAAGAAATTTGCAAGCTGAAATGTTGAACTTAAAAGTAAAAAGGCAATTAAAAAAAACTGGTAATACTTTACTCTACTCTACTCTACTCTACTCTACTTTATAGATCTTGGGAGAACCGTCCGTTTTCGATAACGACGGCGGCGGGCCATGGAGCATAAAAACGGCGACCGAGGCGCATTCTTTTTATAAGGAAACGAACTTCTTCACGCTTTATTATATAAGGAGACTTTATACTTATTATCCTACAATACAACATTAGACTTTCGACGTCGGAGGCGCAGGCGGATTGTATTGTCAGATCTAGATTTAGGATACACATTTAGTTACGTGATCTGATGATTGATAGCTAGACACTCGACTACCATTTTCGCTAAATACATTTTTTTTATATACAAAAAGACAGGGCATGCAATGGGAAACGGCATTACACCAGTTTAGGACTGATAGCTAGACACTTAATTAAAAATTTTCGTATTTATTTACTCGACTTCAGTACTTTTCTTACTTTTTTAGTGTATGATTTCTTTTCTAGACACCCGATTACAATTTCCGACCGAATTCCTGATAACACGATTTTTACACGACCCCCTCGAAGGCGCCAAAGGCGGCTTCCACCAGCCCAGAAATCGAGGCACACCGACCCCCTCGAAGGTTAGGTTAGGACCCTATCGGCTCCTTCCAAACTACCAGAGGTTAGGTTAACTAAAATTGTGACAACTAGACTTTTTACGATATTTTCTTTACAGTCCCGGATCCAACCTAGGGTACTCACTTAGAGCGAATATCACTTAGACCGAATTTCACAGCAGAGCGAGATACATCTAGTTATTATACAAAACAATGAATATAACTAATTACTACTCCGAATTTGTTAGCAACATATAGAAAAGGTTTCAAAGCGTTTATAAACGTATAAAATTTATATTTAATAAATAAGTGTTGATTTTAATAATTCCTCAAATATTTTCCTTTATAAAATTCGTTAAAAAATTATATAATCAAACCTACGAAAAATCAACTTATCCTTGTTAATTAGTTTCATTTTAACATTGCAACATCATTGTACATGAAAAATGATTTTTAGATTTAATTTTTGCAGAAAACATAAAATTATTATATTATTAATATTGAGTTATTATGATAAAAATAAATAAAATTATTAATATTTTAAAATTAATCAACATATCTTGAATATTTCATTGCGTATATTAAAATTCATAACATACCTACATAAAAGTAATATAATGAAATAATAAACATCGTTATTTATCGTTTAAATATGTAATTTCATTCAAATATATACTGCATGATGTCTATAAAAATTAATTTTTGATCAAAAAACAATTTGAATACGTGATTAAATTATAGTCAATAAAGATGAAAATTAATCCAATTTTTTGTATTATATTGAAATACTCATAAAATATGACCAACTATACCCAAAGGAAGAAAAAAAAAATAAAATATAAAAGTGCCTATTTCAAAATATCTTAAAAGGCCAGAAAGTATAAATTTATATAATTTATTTAAATAAAAATAAAAAAAATCACACAATTTTAAACTTTTCTTCCATGTACCTACCTATTAAAATTGTATACAACATACTATGTTAAGCTTTTTATTCTGCTTATACCTCTATTGTTTTTTTTTAATATTTTTAATTTTATTTTCTCAATTATATATCTGTACAGATGGTCGAACAAATTAATAATATTTATCAAGAATCATGCCTATCTTTTAGGCTAGAATTATTAAAATCTGTATCTAAAGATCACCATAATACTCTGAAAATACCAAATTTCGATTTTGAACAGTTCATAAGAAAGCCCGGTACGGATTATGCTATAGACGGTATATATTCTAATAATATTATTCAAATTATATTATTATATAATTATCTTTTATACATACATATATATATATATATATATTTTAAATAATAAAATAAATGATTCTTATTTATTTAGTTTATAAATTTTAAAGTTAATGCTCATAATAACACCTACTAAATACTAATGTTTATTTTGTATAACTCATTATTCGTTACAATGTTACATACTTAACTTTTATAAACGTCAATACTGATTTTGATTTTTGTGATCGGATAAGGCGGGAGAGAGCACCAGCGGACCACCAAAATTAAAATGGTTGGATAGGAGAAAAGCTGAGGATGCTAGCAAATCCCAGGTGCCGAATCCGAGGGAACGACTATCTTCGGGTGCAGGATGCAGAGTATGTGGTAGTCATGACCACTGGCAAGCTGCATGTCCGAAAAGAAAGTCGGAGTCGGGAAACGCCAGAACGACCGGCGGGACCGCCGGGTCCCGACCGGCCAGGAAGTAACCGGCGGAAAAGTCACGAGTCGTCCGAAGAGTGGTAAGCAACGAAGTTCAACTCGGTCAGTGAGTAACGTTTCGGTACAGAAACCACAAATTACAAGAACTGACCCGAAGAAATGGAACTTCGGAGCGTTACGGACCGGAGACTCGGGAAAGGAGCCGAAGAAATCGGACCAAAAGAGTTCTGGACCGGAGAAAACCGGTAAGAACGGAAATCCTCCGGAGGAAAACTTCGGTTACCCGAAGTGGACGTCCGAAGTGAGAAGTTGTCCGGTGAAAACCGTCGAGCCTCCGGGGAAACACCGGAGAAAGCGCCGTAGCCACCCGAGAAAACTCATTGAAAGCGATGTTCCGGAAAAAGAACCACAGTTCGTGACAATGAGTCGGGCAAATGGCAAATCGACGGAGAGGTGGTCGAACCACCCGGACAAAAGGTATGGAAAATCGAACAGGATTGAAAATGTTTCGGACAAATGTGAAGATATCACCGAGGTTAGTTATCCTTCCGATAAAAATGTCGCGAACAGCATTTCAAGTGATGCGGAACAAGATAAGTTAACACAGCAGTTGTTAATTTGTCCGGTCACATCCGAAGATTTTCTCGAAGAAATAGTTCCTTATCCACGGAGGGTGTGCAAAAGGAGAGACTCAGATACGGACTCAAAGTTTGAGTTGCGGCAACGCTTCTCGGATCTGCGGACTGAAGCGTTTGAGTCTCCAGCCATTGCAACGGTGTCAACGGGGAAAACTAGGGTATCGGATGTTCCGGTACCGGCCATAGAACTTGAGTTTGCACTCGGGGCAGTAGTAGCGCTATTGGACTCCCAGGCGGCGAGGACTAATGTCAAACCGTGGGTGGCAAAGAAGTTTGGCCGAAGTTTTACCGAAGAACCGGAGATTGTCCGGATGGCGGACGGTCGGACCCTAGAAATTACGGAGTTTTCCGAATTTCGGGCCCGGATAGTGGATATGGAGGTAAGCTTCAAGGCAGCAGTGTTAGACGATCTCATTGGAGATGTCTTCCTGGGCCACGATTTCCTCGTGGAGCAACAAGTCGCTTGGGACTATAGTGGTTGCATAATCCATTTGGGGAAAGAAAGACGGGTTTCCGTGAGTTGGAGAAATCCAGTAACTCCGGTCACCGTAGGAGTGGACTTAACGACCGCAGTTTTACCGGAAGGGGAGTACGGTACGCGGGTCAAAGAAGTCTTATGCCAATATCCGGAGGTTTTCTCCGGAGAGGTAGGCAGAACTCGGGTGATAGAGCACCAGATCCGTCTCAAGGATCCAAATCCGGTGGCTCTAAATGCTTACGGGTACTCCCGAGAGAAAAACGAGGTAATTGCCGAGATGGTGCGAGACATGGAGGAACAGGGGTTTGTTGAACCCAGCATATCTCCATGGGCTGCACCGGTAGTACTCGTGAAGAAAAAGGATGGTTCACGCAGATTTTGCGTTGACTATCGCCGTCTGAACATGCAGACGGAGTCGGATGCTCACCCAATGCCGGACCTCCATGACATGGTCCGAGGAATGGGCGGAGCGAAAATTTACAGCACCATGGATCTGAAATCAGGATATTGGCAAGTGGGTCTCTCCGCAGAGACACGTCCACTGACAGCGTTTAGGACCCAAAGGGGATTATTCCAGTTTAGGGTAATGCCTTTTGGACTTAAAAACGCCCCCGCCACTTTCTGTCGCTTGGTAAGCGAAGTCTTCCGTGGGTTAGTTGGTAAATTTGTGCTGGTTTATTTGGATGATATTGTGGTATACTCCGAGAGTCCCGATCAACATCTAAACCACTTGCAGAGAGTCTTGGAGCGACTCCAGTCTTACGGTCTAACGTGCCAACCGAAAAAATGTACATTCGGGGTGGCACAGATCAAATTCCTAGGTCACGTCGTGGACGGTGAAGGAATAGACCGGGAACCGGAGAAATTGATGGCGATTCAGGAGTTACCGGTTCCAAAAAAGACAAAAGATGTGTTGCGCGTGTTAGGCGTTTGTGGTTGGTACAGCCAGTTCGTGCCACACTATGCCGAAATCACAGCACCGCTCACGAGTCTGTTGGCCAAAGGGACCAAATGGCGTTGGTCAGAAATTGAGCAAGAGGCGTTCCGGAAGTTGAAGGAGTCTTTGGTGTCCGCACCACGGCTCTGCCCTCCTCTTCCGGGTAAGCCATTCAATCTACAGACCGACGCAAGCGAAGTCGGAGTTGGTGCCGTGCTCTTCCAGCGGGGGGAGAGTGGCGATAGGAAAATCATATCCTATGCCAGCAAAAAACTCAATCCAGCTCAGGGAAGATACTGGGCAGTCGAACGCGAATGTCTAGCCATAGTTTGGGCGGTTGACAGGTTCAGGCCGTATCTTGAGTCTGGTAAGTTTATGTTATTTACAGATAACGCGGCACTCCGATGGTTACAGCAAGCTCGCTGTACCAACAGCAAACTAACGCGATGGGCGTTACAACTCGGGGCTTTCGATTTCGAAATCCGGCACGTGGCCGGAGTAGAAAATGAAGCAGCCGACGCGCTATCCCGTTGTCCGGCGGGACCGAATACAGTGGACGAAGAATCGTTGGAGAATAATATCCACGACCCCCCTGTGATTCGGCCGGGAGTGTCCGGAGAAATGGTCGGAGTCTTCGGTGATCTGTCCGGCGTGGCCGGAGGACCCGGAGTGGGTGTCACCCAGTGTGGTGCGATCCAGCCGAAGAGGGATGACGGAAACGTCACATTGCAAGATGTCCGAGAGTGGCAACAGAACGACCCGAACATACGGGAGATAGTTGCCAAACTCTCCGGAGACGGTGCAAGGTTCGGGCGTTTGCCGAAGCTGTACGTCATGCGGGACAAGGTGTTGCACCGCCACCCTCGATCCATCGCGAATGGAGAAGAGGGGGTGGTCATCCCAGCTGACAAGGCCCAAATTCTGCTGCAAAGGTTTCACGACCACGATATAGCTAATCACCCAGGGTGGAAAGAAACGTACCGCAGCATAAAGAGTCGTTTCTTTTGGGCCGGTATGCGTGAAGCAGTGCGTAACTACGTGCGGGCATGCGACGTCTGTGCACGGGTAAAACCACTGAATCGTAAACCTGAAGATCGGATGTGCACCAGGGTCCCACGTCAACCTTGGGAGGTACTGAGCATCGATCTTATGGGTCCGTACCCACGGACGCAGCGGGGTAAGACGACGATTTTGGTAGTAACAGACTGCTACAGTCGCTGGGTAGAGGCCTACCCTTTAGGAAAGGCGACGACCAAAGCGATTGTGGATACGTTCGAACGGGAGTTGTTCCCACGGTTCGGATACCCGAGGGCATTATTGTCAGATAATGGCCCGCAGTTCGTGTCCAAGGCAATGGGAGAGGCACTCAAGAAGTGGGGAGTGGAAGGTTGGACGACTCCAATCTATCACCCACGTGCCAACCCGGTAGAAAGGCAGAATCAAGAGTTGAAGAAAGGGTTACGAACCTTACTTGTTGATAAGCCTCATCATCTGTGGGATGTCTACCTGCCACACGTGTTGTTCTCCCTAAGAAATAGAGAAAACCGAAACACCGGACAGTCGCCGGCCAAAATGATGTTTGGTCGGGAGATCAAGGCCCCCGGAGACTGGCAGCTTGAGTTGGCTGAAGAGTCACCGGACGACGGCAACAATGGTCCGGAGTTGTCTGGAGCACATTGGAACCCTTCGGGAGGAACCGAAGATTCTCCGGCGGAACAGGATGATGCTCCGGTGGTAGAGGGGGGTTACCCGGTGGTTTCCGGCCCCAAAGCCCCTAATACCCATATACCCCCAGAATCCCCGGGAAAAGGCAATCTGGCAGTAGGGGATTGGGTATACTACAAAGCGCATCCGCAGTCAAGTGCGGAGAAGCGGTTTCACGCGGGGTTCGCCCCGAAATGGTTAGGTCCGGTTAAGTTGGGTAAGCCACTAGGAACCGGAGTGTTCTTGACGGAGGGTAAACACCCTACCAAGTTACATGTCTCAGCGATGAAGCGAGCTGTAGGACCGTCAGAGAACACTAACTAATCATACCTTGTTTTAGATGGCAGAACGAGGTAACCCACCACCGACCCGCAACAACCGGCCATCCCGTGGCATGATCGCCACACATGTGGAGAAGCTCCGGGCGATGGCCGCGCAGTTGTTGCGGGAAGCCAGGAGGCTGAGGCGAGGGTCCGGACGACGCGGTCGGAGATTGGTCAGCCGAACGGGCAGCCACCGCTTCGTTCGGCCGGATACGGGCAAGCCCAACAGCTTGGGCGTTGTTCGAGCGTGGTTTCGCCGAGGGACGACGGTCCACTCGGGAGACCACTCCTCAGGCCGGGGCAAGGACGAGGGCTGGACCGCCAGGCCGAGTGCCACCCCGACGAGCGGTACCGGCGTATCAACGCCATGACGTACGGGACCGTCAGGGCCGGTTCCAGCGTCAAGGTCAGCAGCCCGCACCGCAGGCACCCCCATCGGCGGCACCAGTCCCACAGCAGCCACCGGCCCAGCCGCTACAGCCACCATCGGTCCAGCCAAAGCCACCAACCCCCACACCTCCAACCCAACCAGCCCAACCACCAGTTATACCTCCAACCCAGCCGGCCCAACCACCAGCTACACCCGAGGCGCAGCTAGCAGTTGTGGAGCGGTGGATTGAGGAGATGGAGGTGACGGCAGAGGCGGACGCGGACAGTTAGGGCCGAGTAGGGTGGTCGCGTTTCGCGGACTTGGGGGGGAGTATGTCGCGGTCGTTATCGCAACGACCGCGGCTGCTCTATTCTCGTCCGCGATAACGCGACTGGAATGGGTCGCGCGGCGACCGGTCCGGCCGGCGACCGGCGACAGGCAGTCTAACCTGAACAACGGTCGCCGGACGTGCACCTTTATTGCTATCTTTTCTTCATATTGTAATTAGTTAAATAAAGAGTGTTTCCGCCGTTACAAAACGTGTCGTTTCTATTACATATTCCGAACCTAATACCTACACTATTATTTCAATGAAAGGTATTAATGATGATTTTACTTGGGGTAATAATTTAAATAAATCACCATTTGAAGAATGCGCACCTCCATTGTTTTCTATAACGCTCAGTATGAATGAAAATGGAGCATTTTACTCAATTAATCCAGATAAATTTGAGGTACCTATGTTGTTCGTATAGGTACCTACTGTAAACAAATTAATTTAAATTTTAAAAAAAGCTTACATTTTTATTATTGTTTTTATTATTATTTACTTAGGTATGAATTCTTTTTTTTTTTAACAAACAAGACAATATTAATAGTTCTAAAATATTAAGTAGGTATACTGTAATACTATATACCTTAGTATTTTATAATATTTTTAGGACAATGGAAAAATATACAGTAAAATATACAGTTGGTATTTATATATATACATAACAATACCAACAGTAACGTTATATAGGTACCTAGGTGTATATATATAATATATATATATATTTCATTATACGTTCAAAATAAATAGGTATTAACATAGGTAACTATTTGTTATTATAAGAATATATTAATATCAACTTATATAAAATAAGTAAAAAATACAATATGGAGTATTTGAGTGTGTATGTTATAATAGCAGAACATAATACAATGTGTTTATGAATTTCATAGATGGTTATTGTAAGCTTATTAAAACGAATGATACTAGAAAGCCATGAGATACCAGCTATTCATCCATATGTACTCGCGAACTTGACATTTTTAGAAAAACCTTATTTAACATCAATAGGGCTAATTGAACCCCAAATTGCTGATTTACAAGCTACTATTGAAAATAGCATTCGCTTAGCTATTATTCCAATAAAAGCGTACTGCAAAGAATATAATATTCACTCACATTTATATAATATAAATGTCGAGTCATATGTAAAGTTAGTATAAATAAATTTAATATTATCTTAAACAACCGAATATAACGTATTGTTATATTTTATAGGAAATTCTTTGAAGGTAATCCATCACTAAACAGAATAAAAGAAGAAATATCAATGCAAATAAAAATGAAGTTAAACCTAGAGAAGACATTTCCTGAAAATATCATTATTGGGTTATTTTTCATAAACGTTGAATCCTTGAAACATTTATTGATAACTAAACGGATTGAATTAGCAGAATTAATTATGAAAACACATGCGAGTTTAACAACCGAGAAAATAGAAATATGCTGCGCAGAATACAATAGGATGTATCTGAAGCTTATTGAAGTTCCGACTACAGTAGAACAAGTGTTTGAAATAAGAGAATGGATAAATGACTTGCCAAATTTAATTAGTGATCAAACTGAAATCTTAAAACGATTATTAAAGGTAACATAACATTAAATTTATGGCTTATATAAAAAAAAAATATATATTAAACTACCAATAAAATAACACCATTATAATTTATAGATAGGTACCACAATCATTATTAGTCAGCTTATTATTTATAGGAAATGGATATGTTGGATCCATTTTTGTGGATATTAGAAGATGAACAATTAAAATTAAAATATAGCTCTTTAATTTGGCCTTATAAGATTAGCTTAAAAGTAAAAGAGTCTTTAGAAAATATAGCAATTTATATTGAAAAATTTGAGAAAATTCAAATTGAAGATGAATTATTATTACAAGAGAATGTAGAATACTTAAGTGATATTATTTTAAAGTTGATGAGTGAAGAATTAAATAAAAATAATTTATTAGAATAAATATTATTCAAGTGCTTTTTGAACTTTCATAAGTTGAATGTTTCCATTGATTAATTGGTCCAATAATTGCTTATCTGGACAAGTCTTCATAACCTAGTTATTAATATTATTATTATTATTATTATTATTATTATACAATATTTTGTATTAATAAATTTGAATTATTTAAATTTAAAAGACCGGGGAAGTTTATCTGTTTTAGAATAAGATTCGAATGTATGAGTAAATCAGTGTAATAGGTGTGTTAAATTGGTATGATAAATAATTGTCCATTGAATTTGAAAAACAATGATATTTTAAGGAAATTTTATAATTGATATATATGTATATTTATAGACTATAAGTAATTTATTTTCCTATTTATATGACCTGAAACATAATATGTTAATCTATAGTTTTCGTCAAAAAAAATATTATTTTAGGATTATATACCTATTTATTTATTAACGTTATTTTTATGTTATTTATAGGCATTTGAAATATTCGTTTTTGTTTAGTTTTTTTTTTTTATAAACATATTTTTTTGGCTGAGTCAAAATACTAGAAAATTTAATATTAAGTTTGTCATGACTCATGAGATAGTTTTATAGTGATTCAAAAATTATAAGAATATATAATTTCAATTTTTTTTTATTACCTAGCATTTGAAGTTCAAATAATGACAAAATTCGTCAAAATCATGAATATTTGCAATTATTCATAAAAAAATGTTTGTATTTGTATAAGTAGCTAATAGTTGAACATTTAATACAAGATTTCCCATAAGTTTGGCTTACTGCAATGATTACAAAAAACTTAAGTTTTGGTGTATTCAGGCCATTAAAACATAAACCACCTTTTTCGCCAACCACTGGAAATTATATCCTAGGCTGACAAATTATCTCCTTTCAGAATCGTTTTTCGTGTACAAATATACAATGAACATTGGATTCAAATTTAATACATCCATTATAGTAACCTACTTTACAGCAGAACATTACTCACTTGACCACTCTCTTTTTTTTATTACTATAATAGCTTAATAAACATTATACAATAAATCTACAGCTGGAATAACTGAAAAAAGCATAAAAATAAATTGGTTTATTTGGAATCAGAATGACATGGAACGAATTTATGAACAAAAATTAAATTTCTATCTCATATGCATAAAAAAGAAGCATAATATACTTTAAAATCCGAGTCTTATATACATATCACTATATAGGTAGTTACGTTTATTATACTCAAAAATCAGTATTGCGATACAAGATATTAGATACTTCATATTTCATACAATATTATATTGAAAGACTTAGTTATATTTGAGGTAGATGTGTATCTAAAATATTTGTATAGATGATACTGCCCAACACTGGTTTAAATACCTCTAAAACGCCCATAAAAAAATAATTTGGATTTGTTATTTGTATTGTTATTGTATAAATATAGGTAGTGAATGCTTACTCACTGCGTTATACTTACATAGTGAGAGGATCAAAAACTTTAATTATTCATAAACTCACCCAAGGTTTATTTAAAGTGATTTTCATTATTCGTTTCCATATTCGTTCAACTAAACTTAACTTTTTATTTTCCACATGTAATTGTTCTTTAATGTCTGGATTGTCAAATATTGGTTTTAAATACAACCATGTCCTAATAATTATATCAAAATGTATTTGTTGTAAAAAAATATAAACAATTTTAAGCAATCTGAAACAACTAAGTAATGTATACTTAAGTAGATACTACTAGATGTCTAGAATTCTAAATAGTTATTAGTTATAAGGTACCAAGTTTTGATCGTAGGTACACTATTACTATATTTCTGCAGTGACAACATGACAATGATGAATGAGCATTATTTTAAAATCAAATTTAAACATTATCTACATAAATATTCAATATTGATAAAACTAACATGGATAATTTTAAACACATTCTTATAATTACAATTATAACAAAAAATTGTTCAAGTTTTTTTTTTTTATTCATAATTACTTAATAATCAACTTTAATCTAATTTATCTGTATGACTAAATGGCTATATGCTGTAAGTATAATTTAGACAGGTACTAAAAAAATGAATCTTTAAATCTAGTATTTTACTTTTGAAATTCGTTCCATTCATTAATAACATCTTTTGAAAGTCTTAAATCTTCTTCCCATTTAGTTAATGGTTCTTCAAATATTCCTTTAAACGAACTCGAAGATAGCTGTCGAGTAAGCAAAATATGATCATCAAGCATTTGAAATTCTGTATCTGTTATTGTTGAAATATAAATATCTTGATCATTATAAGGCAACAATTGGAACTTTACACCGGTCCATTCATCCATCATTTTATTTAAAGCTATTTCAATTATATATTCTTTTGAAGCATTGTCTGATAATTGTTTTATCTCTTCTACATGGTCATTAATACCCAATGCCAAACATTTTTTAAAAGTTAGTGTTGGTGATAATATAATTCTTATTCCTGAAACAATTTGTATTACTTGATTTAATATTTTAAACGTACAAGTATAAGATAGGTATTTGACATAGGTATAAGTATTAAAATATAGGTAGTATTAATACTATGATAATAATTAATAATTGTTCACCGGTTATATCAGCAAATATATCCCAATGCCTTTGCTTCATCCCTTGAGTTAGAATATAATTCAATAAATGTACCATTGGCACATATTCTTCAATTTGTGTTTTTATTTCATTAGCTACACTTAAAGTACCTGTATTCATTAAATAATTATATATATACATAACTATTTACAACAGTTTATAATTAAAAAATCATCAAAGTTAATTTATTGTTATTACCAGGTACTTCAGCGAATTGCTCCACACATTTTGTGACAATATTTAATAAATTGTTTAACATAGGTTCTATAGTAGATTTTTTTATGTTTATTAATGGATTTTGCATCCAAGCACTTTGTAATTTAAAAAACTCTGAAGCACTTTGCCATAATATTTTATATGGTTCAAATTCGTCAATTAAATGCTCAACGTTTTCAAAGGGTGTTACCTAATTATAGACATTTTGTGTAAATTACTTATTATTATAAGTATAGATAACTTTTGATAAATTATAATAAAACAAAATTTGTTGTATTTAATTGTACTAACCGTATGACCAAAAAGTTTTTGTCTTTGGTTTAAAGTTTGACTAGTTGATTGTAGGTCTTTAATTAGTTTCCAATTTTTATTTACTTCTACTGCAATCTCATTTACTTTTGACAAATTATTTTCAATAGTTAACTTTAAAATAATATCACTTAAGTATTCTACATTCTCTTGTAATAATAATTTATCTTCAATTTGAATTTTCTCAAATTTTTCAATATAAATTGCTATATTTTCTAAAGACTCTTTTACTTTTAAGCTAATCTTATAAGGCCAAATTAAAGAGCTATATTTTAATTTTAATTGTTCATCTTCTAATATCCACAAAAATTGATCCAACATATCCATTTCCTATAAATAATAAGCTGACTAATAATGATTGTGGTACCTATCTATAAATTATAATGGTGTTATTTTATTGGTAGTTTAATATATTTTTTTTTTTTATATAAGCCATAAATTTAATGTTATATTACCTTTAATAATCGTTTTAAGATTTCAGTTTGATCACTAATTAAATTTGGCAAGTCATTTATCCATTCTCTTATTTCAAACACTTGTTCTACTGTAGTCGGAACTTCAATAAGCTTCAGATACATCCTATTGTATTCTGCGCAGCATATTTCTATTTTCTCAGTTGTTAAACTCGCATGTGTTTTCATAATTAATTCTGCTAATTCAATCCGTTTCCTTATCAATAAATGTTTCAAGGATTCAACGTTTATGAAAAATAACCCAATAATGATATTTTCAGGAAGTGTCTTCTCTAGGTTTAACTTCATTTTTATTTGCATTGATATTTCTTCTTTTATTTTGTTTAGTGATGGATTACCTTCAAAGAATTTCCTATAAAATATAACAATACGTTATATTCGGTTGTTTAAGATAATATTAAATTTATTTATACTAACTTTACATATGACTCGACATTTATATTATATAAATGTGAGTGAATATTATATTCTTTGCAGTACGCTTTTATTGGAATAATAGCTAAGCGAATGCTATTTTCAATAGTAGCTTGTAAATCAGCAATTTGGGGTTCAATTAGCCCTATTGATGTTAAATAAGGTTTTTCTAAAAATGTCAAGTTCGCGAGTACATATGGATGAATAGCTGGTATCTCATGGCTTTCTAGTATCATTCGTTTTAATAAGCTTACAATAACCATCTATGAAATTCATAAACACATTGTATTATGTTCTGCTATTATAACATACACACTCAAATACTCCATATTGTATTTTTTACTTGTTTTATATAAGTTGATATTAATATATTCTTATAATAACAAATAGTTACCTATGTTAATACCTATTTATTTTGAACGTATAATGAAATATATATATATATTATATATATACACCTAGGTACCTATATAACGTTACTGTTGGTATTGTTATGTATATATATATAAATACTAACTGTATATTTTACTGTATATTTTTCCATTGTCCTAAAAATATTATAAAATACTAAGGTATATAGTATTACAGTAGGTATACTTAATATTTTAGAACTATTAATATTGTCTTGTTTGTTAAAAAAAAAAGAATTCATACCTAAGTAAATAATAATAAAAATAATAATAAATAATGTAAGCTTTTTTTAAAATTTAAATTAATTTGTTTACAGTAGGTATACCTATACGAACAACATACCTCAAATTTATCTGGATTAATTGAGTAAAATGCTCCATTTTATTCATACTGAGCGTTATAGAAAACAATGGAGGTGCGCATTCTTCAAATGGTGATTTATTTAAATTATTACCCCAAGTAAAATCATCATTAATACCTTTCATTGAAATAATAGGTTGCTCGATCAGTCTTGTATAAGCTTTTGCCGAATTTAACACTATTAGTCTTAGACGTTCCTGTATAAAAATATAATTATACAGTGGGTATTAAAAAGTTAAGTAGGTTAATAACCTACTACAAAAATATATAATTTCATACTTCCATCATACGCGTAATAAGCGTCATTAATCTTCGTAACTTGTTGATTGATGATTCATAATTTTTAATTTTACATGTTGAAATGTCAAACCAACCTGTTTTTATATTTACTAAAACTGCATAACATTTGTAAGCAATTTCCTTTATCCACGAGTTCTTAAGCAAACTAAAAGTCTAAATACATGTCTTATATTAAATATTTTATGAAAACAATTAGTAATCATGAAAAAAAGAAATTACTTCAAAAATATTTTTTAACTGTGCTGTTTCAAATTCATCTAGCGTTAAATAAATTTTAAAATCAGTTAATAATAATTGAATGTTTTTGATTAACGTAATCTCTACGTTCGCTTCGCATAGAGATGTATAAACTTCAGGTAATTCTAATAAATTTCTTTTATTTAATTCTTCACGCATTTTTATAAATAATTGTTTATCCATTGAAGTAGATTGTGCTGTTAAATATTATAAAATAATAAATACATAACCATATTTTTATTAAATCTATTTTATTTATTACGGACCTATAAGACCAATTACAAAAAAAAATGTAGCATTACATTTTCAAAACGTATAACCAAGTGACAACAAACTTAATAAAATTAGAAGATTAGAATATATCAACGAATAATAAAAAATATTAACAATTTTTTTTTAAGAAAAATAACAAAAAAATATATATTTATAAAAGAAATTAAATAACAACAATAAGATTTATCACAAAAATCAAAATCAGTATTGACGTTTATAAAAGTTAAGTATGTAACATTGTAACTGAATAATGAGTTATACGAAATAATTATTAGTATTTAGTAGGTGTTATTATGAGCATTAACTTTAAAATTTATAAACTAAATAAATAAGAATCATTTATTTTATTATTTAATAATTAAAATATATACCTATATATATATATAATATATATATATGTATGTATAAATGATAATTATATAATAATATAATTTGAATAATATTATTAGAATATATACCGTCTATAGCATAATCCGTACCGGGCTTTCTTATGAACTGTTCAAAATCGAAATTTGGTATTTTCAGAGTATTATGGTGATCTTTAGATACAGATTTTAATAATTCTAGCCTAAAAGATAGGCATGATTCTTGATAAATATTATTAATTTGTTCGACCATCTGTACAGATATATAATTGAGAAAATAAAAATAAAAATATTAAAAAAAAACAATAGATGTATAAGCAGAATAAAAAGCTTAACATAGTACGTTGTATACAATTTTAATAGGTAGGTACATGGAAGAAAAGTTTAAAATTGTGTGATTTTTTTTATTTTTATTTAAATAAATTATATAAATTTTTATACTTTCTGGCCTTTTAAGATATTTTGAAATAGGCACTTTTATATTTTAATTTTTTTTTCTTCCTTTGGGTATACTTGGTCATATTTTATGAGTATTTCAATATAATACAAAAAATTGGATTAATTTTCATCTTTATTGAATATAAATTATTCACGTATTCAAATTGTTTTTTAATCAAAAATGTATTTTTATAGACATTGTGCAGTTTATATTTGAATGAAATTACATATTTAAACGATAAATAACGATGTTTATTATTTCATTATATTACTTTTATGTAGGTATGTTATGAATTTTAATATACGCAATGAAATATTCAAGATATGTTGATTATTTTTAAAATATTAATAATTTTATTTATTTTTATCATAATAACTCAATATTAATAATATAATAATTTTATGTTTTCTGCAAAAATTAAATCTAAAAATCATTTTTCATGTACAATGATGTTGCAATGTTAAAATGAAACTAATTAACACGGATCAGTTGATTTTTCGTAGGTTTGATTATATAATTTTTTAACGAATTT
Organism: Aphis gossypii; assembly: GCF_020184175.1. Lineage (NCBI taxonomy): Eukaryota > Metazoa > Arthropoda > Insecta > Hemiptera > Aphididae > Aphis > Aphis gossypii. The sequence continues at coordinate 40,708,420 of NC_065530.1, read as the reverse complement.
TATAAAGGAAAATATTTGAGGAATTATTAAAATCAACACTTATTTATTAAATATAAATTTTATACGTTTATAAACGCTTTGAAACCTTTTCTATATGTTGCTAACAAATTCGGAGTAGTAATTAGTTATATTCATTGTTATATATAATAATATTAGGTGAAAATGTAAAATGTATTTTTTTAACTTTCCCTAAATTGGTATCGCGTTTAATCGAATAAATGATTCAGGTGCGGGATCATACTATTGCTGTGTTAATATGTGTATCATAATCATAGGTATACTAAATTATTTAACCAATTAACTATTAAGTTAAATCGTATTTCAGAAAAAGCGTTACCAACTTTTTGAAACTTTACGAGTCCAAAGCCCCAAATGATAATTAATAGACTGTCGTAATAACTAATGATACCTATTTGTATATTTATTATTATAATCCTTACGATATTAATTTTATCTGTATTCATGTTTTTGATTTTTTGATTCTTAAGTAATAGATGCAATATTCTTTTAATCGTATCATGTGGTAATGATTCTGAAATGGACTTTGAACGTTTATCAAGTAGAACATTATTAATATACATGGACCACCTGTAAAAAATCAATATTATCACAACATTGTATCGTATTTACTACTAGAAATAATTATTTCCATATTATATAGTGCAAAAGTGTTCATAAAAAGTGATAAATGTCAGATTGGTATTTTCGTGCCTAATTAAGATTTGTCTATAGTTTAGTGATTGTATTTTTAAAACTTAAAATCTTTTTTTTTATAAATAGGTAGAAATAATTATCTATCATTGCTTAGGTAGGTATAAGAATTGTTAATGTCGTAAAATGTTCTATTAATTAAAGGTTGAGTTAAGTTTACAAAATCTTTTATTATTGTTTAACTATTTATCTGTAAACATTATTATTATTGGATGATTTTATCTTTATTCAATATTCATATTTATTAAATATATAATATTATACACTCTCATGATTTTTTACAGTGGGCACCTTTAAATTTTAATCACATAAAACAGACGAATGAATGATAATATAATTGAAGTATCTTACTTATAAATATTTTCACAATATTCTCGCCTTAAAATCGCATACTTGATTCTCTTAACAAATTCTCTAGGATCTTCTCCTTTAAAGTGTATTTGTAATCTAGGTATTTCAGAATATACTTTGGTTGAATCGTTAATTGATACAACAACTGAATACATTTTCAATGTTGAGTTATAATCAATTACATTTGCATTCGTCCAATTGTAGTTTTTAGAAAATTCTTTATTTGAATCAGTAGGTAAGTATACAATTGCAGGTACTGGTAAATTAACTCCATTTTTATCTTTTTTTACCCATTCATCAGCGTTTCGACTATCGAATTCGGTATCATCGTAATACCATAATGGTGTAAAATGTTCATCATCTTTTGATGTTATATCAGAATCCACGGATATAGGTATTAACTCATTATCTCCAATTTTATATTCTGTTAATAGTTGAGGAATTGAAAATGTTGCATATAACTTTTTCAATCGTTCAAGATTAACGACCCTCAACATAATGCCAAAAAGTATTTTATACTTGATTGTGAGTATATGAATTATCTGCTTTACTGCTCAGTTTTCGATGGCAGGAATTATTGGTTAGGTCAGTTGAATATAATCTTCTTAATTTAATTTAATTTTTTTAATTCTTTTTTTTTTTATTTAATTCTTTAAATAATAGTAAAACCTAAATCAAATTTGGTTTAGTTTTAGTTTTTGAGTTTAACGAGGAAAAATAAAATATAAAACAAAACATTTATTTTATACTGCTAATAATATGTTTATTATTTTATTAGAAGTACAGTATTGTGTACCTATGGTAACTAGCTAGTATGTACATCTTATACAGTTATCGTAGTACAGTACACGCAGTGTCTGTGTAGTATACACCACATTATAAATAATGATTTTAATAAAATATTATTTTCTAGTCAACATTTAATAATATTTAGTATCGTATATTTTTTTATTTTTAATGTCCGAAACGCTAAATACATTTTAAAATATCGGTACAATTACAATACATACATATTGCATTATGTAGCCACTAGCCGTCTAGCCCTCTAGGTAAAACATTTGACATGTAGCCCATGTAGGTATATCCACATAAAAATAAGAAAGAAAAATTATACCTTAACTCCCTTAAATAAAGATCATAAAAATGAACTTTTCTATTTGCATTAGAAATCTTCTATACAGAGCAAAGTAAATTTTCTTTCCCCAGTTAAATTAATAAATATACACTATACACATAGGTATTCTATAATATGTACTAAGTAGTTTTATGACCTCTAAATAAGATATAATTAAAACTTAACAACTAAATAGTAAATACAAAAACCTATGGTGTATTAATTATATATTTATGGTTTATTAAAATATAACAAATATAGTTAACTACTCAACTGGCGATATAACGAAGCTTGATTAAACGAACATTTTGATTTAACGAAGGAAACTGTCGTTCTCTTAAAAATATGTTAATATGTATACGATTACGTATACATCGTACATTCGATAGGTTAAAACCTAACTTTATTTTTCAGTATTGAAATTTTTTTTACCGTGAATTGACTGTAGTAATTTTAAGTATACAAATTATAGTAGTATAAATTAAATAAATACTTACAGAATAATGCTAGAAATATTTGTATTATTAATGATAATACTGTTTTAATTTGCTTTTATAGATATAACAATTAAATGAAAAAATACACAAAATTAAAAATAAAGAATTTTTGAATTTAATTAAGTCGTATAGTTTATCATGATTTACAATTTTTTAAATCAGATTATAAATATTTACAATTTTATGATATACTTAATAGAAATGAAATAAGTCTTAAAGTAGATACTTGGGATTTAAAAAGAGTAAAGATAATTATAGAGTATTAGACGAATGGCGTCAATAAATACGATTTTTGCAGTAGATAAAAAACATTAATAGTTTTTAATTAATGTATATTTTCATCCCATAAGTCACCATTCAACAAATTTATCTAAGTTATCCTGTAAATATAGTATAAAAAAACACAATTGTTTTTGGTATCAATTTTGAGACAAATTTAAATATCATCAATAACTAATAAGGAATTGATTTAAGTTTAGTAAAAAAGTAAAAATATTTAAATAAGTATTTGTTAATTTTCTACATAATAAGTATGTATTTATAATATTTAAATTTAAAATATAATTGAAACATAAAATAGGTATGCAACAGAGAATACAATTTATAATAATAATACAAAAATAACCATTATTATTCACTACCATCCAAAATGTTTAATTGTTTTACACACTTTTATTTTTCATTGGCTCAATAGTTAGATGATTCTCGTCCGTAAAACGAATAATATGTACAACAATGTTGAAAAATTAATTTAAAAATAAGTAAATAATTGTAGGATATCATGTTTGTATTAATATTTTTTTTTTATCAATTTATTATGAAAAAGTTTCAAAAATATACTAGTATAGAATTATTATTAAAAAAAAAAAAATTAATTTATAGATCAAAAAGTCTTTGTATCCTTATAATTGCTTCATCGTCTTGAGATAAATCGATGTTGAAATGAAATGACAGTTCAATGTTTTTTCTTTTCCATAAACAGCGGTGATCAGGCGCAAACTTAAACTTACAGTCCAACCGCCCATCTCCCGGTCCTTCGGCGCACCTCATAGTCGCAGAAGGACAGCCATTAGACAACGCGTACCGCAAACACTGCTTATTCTGCGAGAACATGATACCGCAGAACGTGAGTTCATTCCACCGACAACCATTTTGATGTGCATACATCAAACATTCAGGGAATCCGCCCGCTGCGGAAGCGCAGCACGTCCACTCGTCCCACGGACACCCGTTTTGGTGGGCGTATTTGAGACACTCGAGTTGTCCACGATACGCAGCAATTATGCAGGTCCAACTATTCCATGGAACTCCGTGCTCGTGTAGATACTGTAAACAATCCAGGTGTCCGTGCTTCGCTGCCTCGGCGCAAATCAAAAATTCCCGCGGACAATTGTTTTCAATTGCATAACGGAGACAATTTAAACGACCGAACACGGCAGCGGACGTGGTAGTCGATTCATCCCAAGGGCAACCATTGTCGTGCGCGTAAGTAAGGCAGTCCAGGCTTCCGGCCGCGGCCGCGGATGCGGTCGTCGATGCACCCCAAGGGCAACCGAGATCGCGGGCGAACATTACACAACTAACGTGTCCGTTTAACGCAGCTACCTCACATGTTTTTTCAAAGTCGAAATCACTGGCGATGGCCTGCACTTTGTTGTACATCATGTCGTAATCGTCGAATGGGTCGAAATTCTCGTTGTTCGAGTTCAGTTTGATGAGTTCAAATAGCTGAGTACAACAAGATTTCATATCCACGTGAAGAACTTCTATCGAGCCACAAAAATCGAGCTGGGCCTTCTTACACGCGTTGTAAGATGATTTTAATGAATTGGGGTCCATCCTGTCGCCGTTTATATTGTCGTGTCTCAATAACTTTGTACGTCCTGTAAATAAGTAATTACAGTTGAAACAATTGAATTATTTTCAAATGTTAGCCACATGAGTCATTTAGGAAATTGTTTTTATGTAATAATTAGTAACTAGCATTGATTTAGAATAGAAATGATATCACTTATACGGATAAAGTTCTTATTGTTTTAAAATCAATTATTTTCGTGTTTTTCAAACTTGAATGGGTAGTAATTTTTTTGTAGTTCTAATATCGAAAAAATTAAAACGATATTTCACAACCAAAGTTTTCCTTTTTATGTGGTGAAAATTTTGTTTCTTAATTATGAATGTAGTTTTCTCAGTTTTTTTGCACACAAAAAAGTTTTCACTATGTGTCTTACATATTTTAGAAGATTGAGACAACACATGCTGGTGTAGCGTCCTCTCAACGTCGTACTGTATCTAACCAGAAATTAAAAAGTGATTTATTTTATTTCACCAGTTTTACATTAGCGCTTCCTAGCGCATGACGGTTACGCTACCGGTGAGCGTTTTCGTAAAAACCAGGGGTTCTAAATATTTTGGTTGCTTGTGGAGCTGCGTGATCTTTTTTTCGAAATGATGCATTCTTCGTACCCCTAGTAAAAAATGGCTACCGGGAGTGTGGCCGTCAAGCTTCTAGTTTCGCTGGCCGCACTATAGTGGCTGCATCATATGAATGGTCACCAAATATTAAAATAGAATTGTCTATTTGTTAAGTCAATATAATCAATGGTAACTAGTAAACTAGTTTAACTAAAAATATAAAATCAATAAACAAGCTATTTATTTACATTATTTTCATCACGTATTTTACTAAATAATCCAATATTATATGATCAAAATCGATAAATGAGTGCAGATCACAATATTATTGTAAGCAATAGTACTCAATGGTGTATATAGGAATTAATTTCGGGAGGGGGTCCTCCCTATATACGACACTATGATAGTACCTAACACATCAAAAATCAAATGGAGGGACAATGATCATTACAATGGATTGTATTATAACTGTTATTAAATACCATTAACGATATGCTGTAAAAACTACTTATGATCTTAGATCACATACAATGAATGGAGTCATGTCCTATCTTGTAAATAATTTGAAACACATAATATTATAACGACGATTTCGTATCGTGATGTGCGATCTGCGAATGCGACGAGTATACATGTGCTTCAAAAACCTAACCTAACATAGCTCCATCCATTGTATTTGATCTAAGTTTATGATGATCTCAATAGTAACAATACACTATTTCTCTCTCAAAAACATGATAGTGCTGTATTTGTTAGATAATTTTGTTTTGTTTTATTGGTTTTAACTATCTACATTTTAATTACTTTTGTTATTTTTTACAATTAATTTTTTATTTTCAGTGTCAGACAAAATTGCTTATTGTATGTTACCAGATAAAAATATTGAATAGTAACTACTTACATACACCGTGATTATCTGTGTAATTATTTATATACCTATATACTCTGTTCAATAAAAGAATACCCCTATTCTACGCATCACCTTGTGATATCCTGCCATAGTCAAAAACCCGTTTCGATGGTAGGGTGTGGAGTGGTAATAAGCAGAAGGACCTATTTTCATCGTACAAAGTATATATAAACGCTTAAGTTACCTAACTTTAATCTTTAGTTAAGAAATATTCTAAATGCTCGATTTATTCAAGAATACTTACTTTAAATAATTGAGGTTTGTTTCGAAGAATTCTTCATCCAGACGGCTTAGTAATCTTGCTTCGTTACAAACACACGGTAGACGCGTGTGAACGATTTCGATATTGAAATGTTTAATGGATGGAATTAAAAACTAAAATATGCAATGTACAGCGTAAATAATTATAGTTTCATCTTCAACGTCACTGAACACTTACTGAACAACAATGTTGATGTAGCTTGAATTATAAAAATTATAGTAGGAACAAGATGCTGGAATACCGCCTGGAAATAAAATGGTACTTTTAGGTCAGAGGACTGAGCTACTGAGAATTGACTAGGTAGTGGGTAGCTGTAGGACGCCACCTTTACGCTGAAAACTACAGTGTGGTCAAAACCGAGACAGATTAGAATTTTACAATAAATATTTTTTGAGTAAACGAGCACTGGTCTCATAAAGAAACTTAGGTAATATGAGTACAATTGCTCCTTCGTTATAGTTGCATACAAAGGTCACGGGCAATATTGGTCGCCAACCAATTTTTTTTCCCATACAATACATTTTATTGAATTCCTTTTTCTTTGTAGATTTCTTACTGATATAGTATCTACACCATATCATCAGTAGAGCCGAATTCTTAAATAGAATCTGTTAGCTGGTTAATATATTCAACGCCTTTAATCTTAGTGGACTGTAAATTTTTTCCTTTATTTTACACGATAAGTATATATTTGACTCGTCACAGTGCTCAAGTCCGACTAACGACAGTGCAGTTGGGAGACACCGGTCGAGCGACAATTACCATTAATAATAACAACAATAATACGTTGATAACAACAATATAGGTACTCATTAAAACGTTAACATAAATAATAAAATATAATGAGTATACGAGACAAGCCGCCCGCCTTGAAATAACATTTCAAATAATAATTCAAATTATATAATCAACATATAAACTAATCTTAATTACACCTAATAGACATATTATACAAACTAAATAAACAAAAGGTAAATATTTTTTACAAATTACAATTACCCACAAATGGTAATGGACATAATTGCCTGACGGCTCGACGAAATGTTCCATTCGCCGTTTTCACATCAGCCACGCGTATGACACCGTCTTGCCCTGGTATGACATTGATAATCCGACCTAAACGCCATTTCATTGGTGGAAGGTTTTCCTCGCGCATGATAACGATGGAATCTTCCTTCAGCTTTACACCCCTTTCGCTTGCCCACTTTGACCGTTCCTGAAGCTGAGACAGGTACTCTTTACTCCACCGTCTCCATAGAATATCCGAATATTGTGACACGCATCGCCAACGAGATAGATAACTTGTTGGTACGTTCGTTTCATCAACTTCTGGTATGGCGGAGAGAGAGTCACCGATGAGAAAATGCCCGGGAGTTAAATGTGACATATCACTAGGATCGGAGGACATAAGGGTTAAAGGACGACTATTTAGACACGCCTCTGCTCGGGTTATAATAGTTAGCAACTCTTCGTAAGTAAAGTACGACTCACCCAAGACTTTAGATAATAAGGATTTCATAGATTTTACACCTGCTTCCCATAGACCCCCGAAGTGAGGTGAAGGTATGAATTTCCAATCAATGCCTAAATCTGATAACGTATCCATAGTCCTTTTTTTATTTTCGTCACTATGAAATAATTGGTACCATTCCTTTAATTTCCGGTTTGCCCCGACGAAATTCGTTGCATTATCTGAGTAGATTACAATGCTTTTTCCACGACGGTCAAAAAATCTATTTAATGCGCGGATAAAGGCGTCGGTGCTCAGGTCACTGACGAGCTCGAGATGTATAGCTCGCGTGGCTAAACAAATAAAAACGCTTACATAAGACTTCACTTTCGGGGCATTTCTTCGGATACTAGTTTTAACCATAAACGGCCCGGCGAAGTCTACGCCACATCTTAGAAACGCGCGGCCTGGAGATACTCGATGTTTAGGTAGATCACCCATTATCGGTTGCATTATAATAGGTTTCTGTTTGAAACAAACCACGCATTTGTTTACTATATTTCGTGCTAAATTTCGGCCGTTAATTGGCCAGTAGCACATGCGTAACGACGATAATATAGCTTGTGGACCTCCGTGCATTAGTGTTACGTGCTCGTTACATAACAACAATTTCGTGAAATTACTATTTGATGGTAACACTATAGGGTTACGCTGGAAAATCGAAATTGATGCTGCATGTTTTAAGCGTCCACCCACGCATATTATATTATTTTTATCTAAGAACGGTCGCAGACGAAATAACTTACTCTTACTGGATACTGCTTCTCCGTTAAGCATAGATTTTATCTCATTGGCAAACTCATCCCTTTGAACAACTTTAATTAATGACGTTTTTGCTAGTTTTATTTCGTCAGCACTTAAATTACCGATTCGTCGGCACCGATCGCCTGTTTTGTTTATTTTACGTGAGCAATTAGTTTTAAATCGTAAACAATATGCCACGACTCTTAACAATTTACCAAAAGACGAATAACGATTTATGATATTTATATCACTTGCCGTAGTGCATAGAGCGCTTATCGCGTTTGTTTTTGTTTCTGCACTCTCCTCGTTACAATCTAATGAGCGGTTCATCGTATCAGGCCAATCGTTTTCGTGTCGTGACAACCAACTCGGCCCGTTCCACCAGACTGATAAACTCGCTAATTGGGTGGGACAACAACCGCGTGAAATCACGTCCGCCGGATTATCGACACCGCTAATGTGAAACCAGTTTAAGGGAGACGTGATCTCTTGAATTTGACCAACTCTGTGTGCGACGAAGGTTTTCCATTTTTTCGACGTTGACGTGATCCAACACCACGTAACGCTGGAATCGGTCCAATAATATGTTCTACTGATTGACAATCTCAACCTTGGTACGATCTTATTTGCTACCTTTGCTAGCAATAGAGCGGCACACAATTCTAATCGTGGTAGCGATAATATTTTTAGTGGTGCTACCTTTGACTTTGCGCCAATTAATCGTACCGTATGTTTGTTATTCATGTCCGTACAACGTAAATACAAACAACATCCATATGCCTTAATACTTGCATCCGCGAAACCGTGTATTTGTATAGAGTGTATTTTATCGTTTATCGTAATTTGACGCGGAATTTTAATTGCATTTAGATGCGATAATTCGGATTTGTATTTATACCACTCACTGCTTATCTTTTCTGAAACCGGTTCTGACCAAGATAAACCCTCTGTCCATAACTCTTGCATGATTAATTTTGCACATACTATTACCGGACCAATTAAGCCGAGTGGGTCGTATATACGGGCAATATCGGACAATATATTGCGTTTAGTAAGAGGCGTTACTACCGAAGTTTCGTTAATTTTATATTTAAGTTCGTCGGTGTGAGAGTCCCAATATAGACCAAGTATTCTAGTTAACTCGTTACTTGTCTCTTGAAAATCCACTAAGCCGTCATTGTTGCCGAAACTATCTCGAATTATATCAGAATCGTTAGACGCCCATTTACCTAGCTCTAATTTAGCTGTAGACATTAATTTGATAAGTGCATTGCGTATCTCGATTGCGTCTTTCTTTGTAGCTGCACCGCTGATAAAATCGTCCATATAAAAATCCCGTGCAATTAATGGTGCAACTGTTGGATATTGACCTTGTCCGATTTCAGATAATCTTTGTAAACAAGCTGTCGCGAGATACGAAGCAGGTACTGTCCCATAGGTGACAGTGTTTAATCGATATATCTTTATAGGGTCATTAACGTTCTCTCTCCACAATATACGTTGATAATCACGATGTTTCTCACAGACCTGTATCTGTCGGTACATTTTTTTTATATCGGCAGTTACCACAAAATTGTGAGTGCGAAATCTGGCTAATATGTGAATTAATTCCTCTTGTATTGACGGTCCCTTTTGCAGTACGTCGTTTAAACTAACCCCACTTTCTGTTTTTGTGGAGGCATCAAATACTACGCGTAATTTTGTTGTGAGACTGTTTTCATTTTGTACGCAATGGTGAGCTAGATAGCACATACGACCGGGCACTTCGATTTCTTCGTTGTCCATATTCTGTGTCATATGGTTTAATTTTTCATATTCGGTCATAAACTTTACGTAATCCCCTTTCAGCGAGGGATTTTTTATAAATCGCCTTTCTATTGCGAATAATCTTCTTTTTGCGATGTCGTAGGACTTGCCTAATTTTGAGACGTTTCCGCGGAACGGCAGATGTACCACAAATCGACCGCTCTCGCTACGACTAACATTTTGCTTGAAATGTTGTTCACAAGTTTGTTCTTCCCTCGTGTAAGGTTTGCTTTGGCCGTAATCCTCGATGCGCCAAAACTGTTGTATTACATTTTCTAAAGACTCATATTTGTTTTCATGAATATTTTCGTGACTGTTTGATGAATAACAGGAAATCGTGTTTTTTATGTTTGTGTCGTTTGATGTTAAACCAGAAATAATATATCCAAATTTAGACTCTCGATATACAGGGCCATTTGAATCCGGTTTATACTGCTGCGCACCCACAATGTCATAAAAATGACGTGCTCCAATTAATATGTCAATTTTTTGCGGAACGTTATATGACGGATCCGCCAGTGTAATCCTTTCGAGTTTCACTTTACCTTTGGACACTCTTCGCGCGGGTAAATCTCCCGTGATTTTTGGAACAATTAATAATTGCGTGTTTATTTCATAATCACTCACACGCGATTTGATTCTTAACGATACCGTGGCAGTCACGTTCTGTTTTGAATTCCCGATGCCGTAAACAATATGATTGGTCTTATGTTTATTTAATCTTAAAATGTTTACCAACTCCGAACAAATAAAGTGATTTGTCGACCCCGAGTCGAGCAATGCCCGGGCGTAAGTTCTTTCGCCGTTTAGGCCGAATACTTCTACTACCGCGGTACCTAGCAACACGTTATCGGTCTCATTAGCGACATGTGTTGTCGTTGACGTCGTCGCCGTCTGTTCACCTTTATCTGTGTTTGAAACTGGTTCGTTGATATTATGTTTTTGGTTTAAATGTAACATCGTATTATGTGGTTTATTACATTTAAAACAATATTTACCAAAACATTTACTACCGCTGTGTTTGCGTAAACAAATTTTGCAAAGCTCTAGTTGGACTACCTTGTCAATACGATCACGTGTCGATAAAGCAGTAAATACTGGACATTTGTAAATAGTGTGCGGCTGATTACACGCTTGGTGTAGTGGAGGGTATACGCGGGTATACGGCGTATACCCACTTCTCTGATTTTCCGTAAGTGCGTATACCTATAGAATAACACATGATACGCGGGTATACGCATATTGGAATGCATTTATTCAGTTATTCTACAAACAGTGCAAATTACGAAAGTATAAGACTGTAATTGGATATTAATATTATCAGATTATCTATTGCACAGCGTATGATTACCCATGGCTAAATAATACCCAATACTTAGCCATGGATATACTGACCATAGAGTTATTTATAAATATTGTGGGAAAACGTATTATATGTACCTAACTGATAAGACGCTACAAAACACCAGCAACGCCCGGCTTCGTCTACCAATAATAATACAATTAATAAATAATAATGTGTATAACCACCATAATCGTCATTCGTCATTGTAGGAACTGCTGTCTGTTGTTTTTCTAACTTATATTAACATATTTTAAGCATTTAATAATTGTAATAAACGTTAAACATGGAACCAGAGAAAAATAAGCGTGGAAGTAAAACTTTTATTCTTAAAGGTAGGACGAGTTCTTGATGTTCGTTGGGTAGCCAGTAGCTTCAGAGCAGTAGAAATTGTATGGAAAACATATCCAGCGTTATACAACCACTTACAAAATTCTTCATATGATAACCTAAGAGATCAAAAATCTAGATCTAAATATCTTGGATTAAGTAAGCGGTTAGGAAGTCCAGAATTTGTCTTAGACTTGGCACTAATGTGTGACGTACTTAAAGAATTGTCATATTTATCTCGTGAATTACAAAGTCATTCAATTACATTGTCGCGTGCTGATGAATCAATTAAAAGAACAATCAGAGTGATTGATTCTTTTAAAACCAAAAATGGAGATTTCATGTTAGAAGCTTTAACTGCACAAAAAACTATGATATTCAAAACCATAGTTTTATCTAGTAATAAAAAAGTATGCTATTTAAACCATAAACAATTTTTGACAAGTTTATGTACTAACCTTAACTCACGTTTACTTGAAACAAATGAAGAGGAATCTTGTATTTTAAATGATATGCAAATTTTAAATGAACATACATGGCCTTGTACAGTTGAAAATATAAGATTTGGCGAAGATGAAATAAAGAGATTGACGAATAGATTTCTATTAAATACAGATAATGCAATTCAAGGCTTTCGAAAATATATTAACAATAAAATTATCAATGACGAGTTAAAAGAATTGGACATTTTAATAAAAACATTTCCAGTTTCAACGGCTGAATGTGAAAGGGGATTTAGCCAAATGAATTTAATATGTTCAGATCTCAGGTCTAGATTATCCGTTACTAACATTTCTAGTCTAATGTTTATAAATATTAATGGACCACCAGTTGCAATATGGAATCCAACAAATTATGTAAAAAGTTGGCTGATCAAACATAGATCTACACATGATAACAGATCTCGAAAAGTTGCACAGATAAAATTAAATGAAGAAAAGGCTAGTCTATGGAAAATTTTATAATTTATTTTTTTGTTTATAATTAGATTTATGAAATATAAATATTATAATTTATATTGTATTTATACATAAAATTATTTATATATTTTATTTTGTATTTTAATATTTTCATATAATTCTGTTTCTTATTTTTATTAATTAATAATATAATATATATGTGTATAATTTAAACTTAAAAATCCTATTTGATTAAAACTTAATATTACTTGAATACTTACTATCTGTGTGTCATTAACTCAATATAGCCCATGTAGGTAATCATAAAAAAGAAAAAATTAAAATATTTAATAATATATAATATATATATTGTAGACTGTAAAGTCTTAATTGCAGCAGGGTAGTAATATAGTGTACCTATGTAATATTATGATAAATATAAAACAAAATCAATGTAGCATAAAGGTAACGGGGGGGGGGTGTGGGGGGCGAAGCCCCCCCACGTTTATATTTCAATCACATTTAAGCGTATACTCACTAAAAATATTACGACTACATCACTGTACACGCATAACATACCGCCGTAGCTGTCGATGTAAATGCCGTTGAACTTGTTGCGGATTTGTATTTATTATTTTTACTAAACCTTGTAAGACCTTTTTCCTTTGCTGCAGACTCTGTATTTATATATTTCGACGATTCAATGGATTCGGATATTTGGAACCGCTCCTCTATGAACTGGATTAATTCCGTAACAGACGGTATTTTGTCCTTGACCGATTTAATCTCCCACTCTTTCAACGTCCCGTTGTTTAATTTTGAACACAGTATATGCAACAACAGCGGGCCCCACTCTTGCGGCTTCTGTCCAAGCGTTTCTAGAGCTTTCATATTGCTGACGAGATCGTCAGAAAATTGACGTAATTTTGTCGAGTTGCTCTCGTTTATTGAAGGCAAATCTACAATATTTTTTACGTGCGTCTGTATCAAAATTTTTTTGTTGTCGTATCGATTGATCAGACTTTTCCAAGCCGTATCATAATTTGTTGCGGTAGTTTCCAAATATTTTATACAACTTGCTGCGTCATTAGACAGAGATGACCTTAAATAGAAAAATTTTTCTATGGCTGTCAAGTCCTCGTTAGTATGTATTACCGACGTATAAATATCTTTAAATGACATCCATTCGTCATATTTTCCTGAAAAAACGGGAATATTCAATGGAGCCAATCTGACTATTGATTTAGTACTGGTTTTTTGTGTTTTTTCTTCGCTGCTATGACCCCAATCGATTAAATTTTTTGTTTCGACCTTTGAACTTTCCTGTTTTGACGCTCTTATACATATCTCGGCTTCTGACATGATCTTGAAGTACAAGTTTTCAAATTCTATTCGGTAGGGATAATGTTCACTTGTATTTCGACTTTCTTCATCGTTGTCTTCTATTGCCGATTGTACCTTTTCAAATTCGTACCAGTTCTCTTCTATTTTTGCTTTACGAATCTCGATCTGTACGACTTCTCGTCCTTCTGATTGTATATAAGTTGAGAATCTAGTTATCGCTGCCCTTAATTGGCCTCTTCGCGCTATCAATGCTGGTATGTTTTCAACCATATTTAATGCTCTTGTATATAGATGTAGTTGCCAACCATTCAATGTGTCGCCCTATTTAAACTATTGCATAATGGAATATCCAATAATTATGTAATCTATATGACTGTTGCTACAAGTTGTACTTTGTACCTATCTGCTATGGACGGACTCTGTTAGTTTTGATTATTTTAAATAACTAATTTTACTAACTACGAATTGCTAACTCTACCTAACCCTTGAATACGTGTCTATTTGTAGTTTAAGGGATAAGGGACCTATGATAATTTTTTATACAATAGGAATGACTCTCTTACCTTGATTTTTCTTCGTTAGTTCATCCCACGATGTGAACTTTCAATACGAACTTCCTTTTGAATTTCACTGACGCGTTAACCCGATTGAAATCAACAAGAGATAATACACGACACTCTTGCGATCCGGCCGATGGACCAAATGTTAGCTGGTTAATATATTCAACGCCTTTAATCTTAGTGGACTGTAAATTTTTTCCTTTATTTTACACGATAAGTATATATTTGACTCGTCACAGTGCTCAAGTCCGACTAACGACAGTGCAGTTGGGAGACACCGGTCGAGCGACAATTACCATTAATAATAACAACAATAATACGTTGATAACAACAATATAGGTACTCATTAAAACGTTAACATAAATAATAAAATATAATGAGTATACGAGACAGAATCTTTTAAAATATACCATGATCTACATTTTTTGATGGTATATTTTACATTAATGGTTATAAGATATAGTATAACCTATATATCTTTTACCTTAATAAATATTTCCCTTGATAAATATTATTCCTCTTATTGCAGAATCCAACCTGATGAGTTTGAGATTTTGACTGTAATACAGTATACTAGCTGAAGATGCCAAATAACTCTTAGGATCTCACTGTATATCCACGTTTTTTACACATTTACACGTTTTTCACCTCCTTTTTTTAAAGAAGACTGGTTAACTTCATTTATTTACTTCTATTATTGCACATTATAGAATATTTTGTAATTATTTTTTTCCATGCCACATGCTTAAATACACTTATTGCACTAAAAAGAGATGCTTATGATAAATATAATTTTTTGGGTTGGCGGGGGGTTATAGGCAAAATTTTAAAACATTTCATCCCCATAGTCGGACACCGTCATCGAGCGTTGTTGCTGGACAGGTAAATTGCGTCGTGTGCGAATTGTACCTGCGGCAATGGTGAGATATTTGTAGCAACCCGATGGTCGTAGGTCTGGGAAGGCGCCAAATCGCAGGTAGGTACAGTTGGTGGACCGACCGCCGATTACGCAATAATATACGTGCATAAACACTGCGCAAAAGCAGTGCTGACGGGTAATATCCTTGACGAGGTGGCCGCCAGGAACGGGGGGACCTGGATCGGTGGTGACCGTCGATCGCCATCGCGGTCCAGTCTCGGGTGGTGAACAGCGCGCCAATACGTCATAAATGCGATCGCTCATTCGCCCACCGTCGGCTGTCTACTGCACCGCTCTGTCGTCATCACTAATCGTCGTTTTACACCCTCTACATTAATAATAATAATATTATAATATCTTGTCCCATCGTGGTCGGTAGTGTACAGTGTTAATCGTATCTACAGATAAATGGAAATTATTCCATTTGCACAGTTATATAATATATTTAAGATAAAAATTACCATTACGAATGTATGAAAATATATCTTTAATGAATTTATCCTGATAATTTAATTTATATTCATCGGGAAGGTTATATATAGGTAGAAAATTGAGTACCTAATACCTAACTATATGGGAATGTTCGGTAGAATGTTATTACTTAATTCCTAATAGCTGCAGTAAATGGAGTTTTCGGGATAAATTGATATCATCGTGCAAAGATAATACCTATCTAATACATAATTATGTCTGTTATTTATTTTTAATGTTATATGAATGTGTCTTGAGTACACAATATTGCTTATAATTTGAGTTTGCGGTGATCATTAAATATAAGTAAAGATAGAAAAATACATTATTATATACATTACCTTTACTTATATCATATAATTAGTATGATTTTGACTTAGACTCATGGGCACCTCTAGGTAACATCTTAGATGGGGTCAAAATAAAAAAAATTTCAAATGTAAAATAATAAAGATAATAATAATATTATTTTATATTTATTGAGCTACAAATTCATAATATTTTTTTTGTCCAGGGGGGGGGGAAAGTGCTCTATCTTGCCACCCCCAATGGACGCCTATACTTAGACCAGATTTAAACGTCTATCAGATTTCATGCAACTCTAATTTTTAACATTCCCTTATTATAATGTTTGTACGATTTGTGTCTGTGAACTATAATAATAAGTACATTCCACACACATTTTTAACATTTAAAAAGTACAAAATGTCTATAAGTTTTTTTTGTAAAGTATTTAAAAACGATAATGATGATGTATTGTGTATTATCGTTTTTCATAATACATTAGTGGTAGTTAAAAGATCGTCTTAGCCATTAATATAATGTTAAGATGTAGGTACATATTATTTTGTATTTCGATCAAAATTATTATTTTATTCTTTAATATTTTTAAATGTATCGGCTATAAGGAATGCATTCGTACAGTAGATACACAATAATATATACAAAATTACAAATACACTATATACAATATAATATATTGAATATATTATGCTGCACGTTTTATACCACGAAATAAATTTAATTTATCGTTTGGTCATATCTTGTCAAATTTTCAATTTAGAGTATAGGTAGATATATATATAATTTAGGGATCGAGCACAAATGCATGTGCATATAATTTGATAAAGCCAACTTTTGAAATCCAATTATTTTTATCCCGATACAATTACCACCTCTAGTCTCTCCAAAATAAGCTCAGTTTACTTAATATGAATAAATACGACAAATATTACAATATATCGTGCACGCGTGTTATAACTAAGGTTGGGATTTCGATGCAGTTTGCATTGTTTTATAGAGTTTAGGTACTGTGCATTGTTCGTATTGTCACAAATTTATTTTATGTACAATTAATGGAAATAAGAAAATTTAATTGGCATTTTTTGGAATTTTTAAATTTTTAAACCATTTTAGAGTTTTAAAGCATATATTAAATTATTGGGAACAAAATATAAATTTAAAATTTTATTTTAAGATGTATACACACCTACATGATTAAAAAATATTAAATCATTTATGAAAATAATTTTTCTAGGTTAAGCGAAGTAGGTGCAGCCGTACAGGTCAATGAAATTTGACTTTTCTGACCATCTTATTGTATAATGTATTTTTTTTTAATAAATTTAAAGTCATTTTTATAAAAGCTTTTTAAAATTTTTCGAGTCATTATGCATTTTTAAAAAATTTTTAGGGTATAAAATCCCAGTCTTAATTAAAACATAGATACTATGATAATAAATATATTACAACTTCGACAAGAGTCATTTATCACTAATATACAATTATTTAGGTAGGTATTTATATGGTTGTTGATTGCAACCCAAAATGACCTTTTTATAAGTTATGAATATTTACAATACCTACGTGTTGAACAATTGCGCCCGCTCCACTTTTTATATGAGAAAATGCAACACAATTGAGCTCTACTAATTAGCATGATTGAGCCCCTTTTACCTGCATAAACACCACAATTGTGTACGAGCCTATAAGATAATAAAATATTTAAAAAATATGAATAAATAAAAAAATTATATAATATATTTCCCAACTTACAATTGTTTAATACACTAGGTATTTAAAAATACAGTCAGATTTGATTAACTCGAAGTCGAACTTAAAAGTTCAAGTTAACCAAGTTCAACTGTATTAATACACATGGAATTATAAACTTTTGTCATATATTTTTTTTATCCTTTTAACAATTTTACTGAAAAAAAATTAAATTGTTCAAACAAACCTCAAAATAGCAAGAAATCAAATTAAAATTCATAAAGCAAACTTGGACAAAATTAGAACAAAATGGAATATCTGTATTAGAATATTAATTGAAAGTATTGGGACCAAAACTGTGTACCACAAAATTGTAATTTGTAGTTTTCGTAATTTTATTAAATTATTTAGTATATATTTTGATAAATATTAAAAAAAAAAAATGTTTAATGTATTAATAACTTTAAATAGAGCGTTAAGTGTACTAATATCAGAATAAGAAACAATTTTTAACTGAGTAAACAATTTAATTTTGTTGCCAGTCTCAACCTTAAAAATTGTTAAAAGGATAGAAGAAATACATGAAAAATGTTTATAAAACCATGTATTAATACAGTCGAACTTGTTTAACTCGAACTTTTTACTTCAACTAAGAATTAATCGAGTCCGAATGTATTTTTAAATATTGTATTGAAAAATTGTTTGGAGAGCAATACTCTTATTATAGGTTCGAGCGTCATCGTGATGTGTTTTTTTTTCAGGTAAAAAAGTTAAACAAGCTCAATCGTACTAATTACTAAAACGCAATCGTGTTGCGTTTTTTCACATGTAAAAAGGATAGGGCGGGTGCAATCATGTTCATCATTAAATTTAACACACCCATAATAGTGATTCACTTGACGTTTAATAATTTACGGCATTGCAGTACCCACTTGTCAACCTTTTATTAATTTGAATATAAAGGTATATATATATTGTATTAATATATTATGTAAATGTACTTGTAAATCGTAGGTATAAATTATTTTACTAATTTGTCAATTTATAGTATGAATGAGACGCCATTAATACATCTAAATATATCGTTAAATATTTTATTTTTAAGTATAGATACATTATTTTGGGATCCAGTTTGTGATTTGATATTTAAATTTCGAACGCAACAATAAGCTCCTAAACTTGAGTCGTAATCGATCTCCACCGATTCACAGCAGTATATATATTTATATATTTGATAATATAGACGTGAGTTAAATCCTAGTCAGAAATGGTTCCTATATAGGTATTATACACTATGAACAATATATTACATACATATGCAATACATTAACTAGATTAAGTTGATATATACACAGAGTGCTGTATTATATTAGATTTAGTCATTTAGATAGGTATTATGTAGTACATAATATAATATATCGTATACCCTACGGGTTACGAGACACCACAGTGTTTTGGACTTTTATCATGAGGATAATTGAATTGTCCACTCAATCCTGACGCTACGTTCTAATTTTATCAAATATAATTATTTATACGGATAAGAACACGTGAATCAGTATGATACGTAATATTACCTGTCTATAAAATAAATTACAGGGAAAAATAATTTATTCCAACAGCGTTATTGAAAAACATAAAATATAAATTATATTAAACCGATATAGATACATAGGTATGTATAAATGTACAATATACCTATTTTATGTATTTAATCCCCGATTCGGAGGGCATTAGTCATTTATTATTGTTTTTGTGTCTCTCGAGTCTTTTTACATTGTACGTGAATAAATAATACGGTAAAAACCCCTAAAATACATATACACAGCATATGATATAATATATATATGAATCACTCTTGAATTGAAAATTATCATAAATATTAAGTATGCGTTATTGTGAAAATATTCTCAGCACATACTTTTGTAGCACGAGTCGTAAGTGTACGGGTTATCTAAAGATTTAAAGGTATATGGAATCGGAAGTGCTGTAAAGAATCCTTTAAAAAAAGTATTTGATTCAATACTCAAATTCAAATACACTTTTTTCGAGTATTTTAGATACTACTCATTTTAACTGTATAGTATTTAAAATACTACTCAAATGCCTTAAAAATAATTTGGAATACTTTTCAAATACTTTTGGTTTGTTAAGTTGTTTATTTGTAACTAACGTAATATATAGACACATAGACATAGTAGGTTTAAAATCATTTTTTTTTTATTTATTCATCAAATAAAATATGTTATATTGTTATTGTTACATTTTAAAAACATTGTGTTTTCAAAATTTTCGTCGATAAACTTTGTTTTTACAAACATTCGGGTTTCCGATAACATAAGTAAAAAATACAGAATACCTACTAAATAAAACTATTATTCAATATTATTGTAGTTGCCAGTTGGCAATAATATTTTCCAACCAAATATTTCGAATAAAAATAAAATGTTCGAAAAAAAAACGAAAGTATTCAATATAAATAAATATTTAATACAAAAGAAAAGTAGTTAAAATACCATTGAAAATAATTAATGTTGAAAATATTTAAAAAAGTATTTGAATAATTTTATTTAAATACTTTTATTCAAATATTTTACAGCACTGGGAATAGGAATAGGCATTACTATACGGTTGCATATAGTTTTAATATTATTATTATCATTGGTTTTGTTACCTACGTTACATTTAAATTACTGTTTACTCTGTTTATACAATATATACACACCAAATACTAAATAGATAATATAATATTATGGTTAATAAATAATAAACTCAATAGTTACTACCTATACTTACTATCTCGATTTAAAATATTTATATTATTGAGGGCGTATTTTTCATTGGAAATATTTAAATAACCTTTTTAGCTTTTTCTTCAAAATTTGGTTTTTATGACTACGTATAATATATTTTATTCTATCTTTACACGTTCAATAAAATTATCGAAAATGTAATCTTTAAATCATTATAGCAGTAATAACATATAATTATGGTTACATATAAGGTGATTTACCAAGAAAGTTCATCCCCATTTTAACGTTTAAATGAGTTGGTATTCATAAAAATTTAAAATGTTTTTAGTGAATGTTATTATCAATTTTTGGAGCAATAAAAATATTTTATAATCTTCGCTTTTATAGTAGTTTCTGTGAAAAATTGATTATAGTTTTTACATGGGTGGTAAAAAAATAATAATTCTAAGTACTTGTCAAAAAATCCGTATAGAGAATTTTAATTTTCACCAAAATTATTATTATTTTCTAGATAATATATCGTTTCAAAAATTATTTTGCTTATTTTGTGCTATTTATAGGTATTTGAAATTGTCTGAATTTTTTTGTTTGCCTTTTGTTTGCACATAATAAGTATTATAAAATATAATTTAGTATATTTAGTTATTGATTTATAAAATCAAATGTTTAATTTGAGATTTAGTAAAATGTTCATGAAGGACATTTTATGTAAATGGCATACTATGTATAAATTAATAATATTTTGTAAGCTATAAAATATATGTAATAATTCGTAACACCAGTTCAAATAACGACTGATGTGATTGCAGTGCAATCGTTTCATCACTTGACTCTTTTCTAGACGTTTTCTTATAGTTATAATACATATTAGCAATGCAAATAAAATATAAGTGTTAATTATTCAACTATAAATCATTTTCTCTTATGATACATTATATTGCCACGCAGCAATATTTTCAAATTCGAATTTCCATTTCCTGCCTGGCTGAACGTTTGCTGCAATAATTTAGTTATATATATTTATATACTGTTAGGTTAGCGACGTCCTCGGACGGGTTGCGGGTGAAATCGGCATTTGCCTCCCCTTCAGTAGAGCTGATATTCTTTATTATCCTCTCTATATATAGACCTGAATCAATGGGTACTTGTACCGTTGCTATAGAATTATGCATTTATACTTTGTCATTAAAATATACTTTTATATACACCCAGAGCGCTGCCACGATTTCGAACATCGTCTGAACCAACGTCACCACGGGACAGACGGCTATAAATTATATTATTGCGAGAGGAATAAAAAGGAAATAGCGCGTTATTCGCGTGATGAAATAAATATATAACGTTTTCCGCCACGGTCAGTCACCGGGCGCGTTTTCTCGTCGGGGTGCCTCGTGGTCTTAGCTCGGTCGCCGTCGCCGCCGAGTTTTCCGACGGGGTCCGTAATAGTAATAATAATAATAATACGGCGCTATACGTCGCGCACGCCAAACGCCACACATACACGTCGCCGGCGGCCGCGCCTATTGATCCGCCGCACACACGACTTGCCACCCCGCCGACACGTCGTCTACCTGTGGAACACGGAGTGGATACACATATATGCGGGTCATATCGTTGAAAAAGGTAATTTAAAAAACGGTGAAAACTAATCCACGATACGGACGATAAAACAACACGTCGCAATAATGTACGTTACAGTTAGAAATAAATAAAACAGTTCGTACGTCTGCACGGGACGAACGGAACGTTCGCCGCGATCTCCGACATACCCAGTAGTTATAATCGTTATTAGTTTAGTACACCTTTCCATTTTGTATAAATACGGTTAATGATCTACGGACGCGATTAGCAACGATGCATTAAAACAACGTCATTCGCGGTTTTCCAATACGGCCCGGAAAAGATAGTGAATCGACAGCTGCATCGGTCCGTCCGGCCGTAAGGGTAGTTTCCGAGTTGGACGGTATCTATACACATATATATATAAATAATAATTTATAATATTATAGCACACAACAATAAGTTTTACGGCGATATTTTTGTTTTGCATTGCATGACGTGTGTATTGAATGTATATAGCCTGCGATCGTATCGTGTCGACACACGAGCACTACGTGACGCGAACATTTTACACGGTTGTAAATAACGAGTACAATAATAATACACTATTTTTTTGAACATCGTAAAATTTTGCACGGAATATTATACCTACTGCAGCGCGTCGCGAGTGCATTTCCTCGGGCCGGTGTACGCAGGAACATC
Organism: Aphis gossypii; assembly: GCF_020184175.1. NCBI lineage: Eukaryota > Metazoa > Arthropoda > Insecta > Hemiptera > Aphididae > Aphis > Aphis gossypii. Next base: position 40,685,228 of record NC_065530.1, on the reverse strand, counting down.
GCGGACTGCATCAGCTGCGGGCGCCCGCGATCTGTATATAGTAAAAAAAAAAAAAATAATAATATAGCGATTAGCATATAACATGTATGTACACATATTAAATATAATGTATTGGCGGAGGGTTTGATATTTTTACACGACGCGCGAATGTTATTTAATGTTTAATCGCGCGCATACGTAGTAACGAGCGGAAGGTCGTCGTTGGGTATTGTCGTCGCGGGTAAGGACGATCGACTCGATCGAGAGAAAATCGTGGAAAAAACCACTCGTATCCAAAATCACCACCGCGGCGCGCCTTACTCGCGAGTCGTCGTCACGCCGTCGATATATATACATACTGCTTAGATATATATATATTATATAGATACATATTTACATTCGCACACATTTATATATTACATCATCGTCGTCATACGGTGCAGTACGCCCGCTCGCAGTGTACGCGTGTACTTACCCATAACTACCATCTGTCCGTTTTCATCTCCGTTTCCATCCATTTTCCAGGCATACGAAAAGCTCCACAATTATGGCGACAAACGTTATCATACTGTGCATTGCTTTGGCGCCCGTGTATGTCATCGCGTTTGGCAAGTACTCGGAAAATATAAAAGTGAGTACCCGTCATTAATAATATTATATTATAATAATGTGCTCAATATGTACAATGTGTTAGTTAAGAAAATAGCAAGACGAGTTAGATACCTACGGTCATGCATTCGATTAGCGAGAAGGGGAAAAATCATAAATGGATTGTTTTTTTTTCTTCTAATTTAATGTACAAAAAACAAAAATATTCTCTAAACTATATATATATATGTAAAAATATGATATAGGTGCACACTCATCACATATTTTATTAAATTATTGTACGTAAAATATTATGTTTAAATATTTCAAAATCAGTGTAAATGACAGTGAAAAGGTGATTAAATGTAAAACATTTCTTTTCGTGGTTTTAGACTCATCCTCATTTATAGTATTTTATTATAGTCACAATAATAATGAAATCGTGTATGATTAGGTACTGAAAACCAGGATTAGACTTGACGGAGAGCATTAAGGCACTGCAGTATCTACATATATTTTAGAGGCATCTTGTCCAAAAATATAGGAAAGTTTAACTTAAGGTCTTAATTATATGTCTAAAAAAACATATTGGTATTCCGAAATAAAAATGTTGATTTTTAGAAGTACAAAACTATATACCTACCGATAGATACTGCATAATCAATTATTTCAAGGCATAAATTAATGTGCTGTGACGCATATAACTGATGACTATCGACTTTCGTAGTTTCAAATATACGTATATTGCACTCAACAGCTCTCAAAATGTATTAATTTTCACGAATGTATTATTTAATTAAAATCAGCCAACAAGAGAAAAGTTTGCAATCTTTTACCTTCGGCCTTTAATAAGTTTAAAACCAGCCTTGATGCTAAAAATACTGTATCTAGTTAAAACTTATTATCGCCCGCGGATATACGCGTATATCTTGCACAATAATTAGACTATATAAGTCCATATGCAAACAGACGTTTTACGAAAGGTTCGAAATCTAAAAGAAAAACACCACAGAAAAAACCCCATATAATTTTATGTGCAGTATTGCTTATGTACGCCACACAACCGAGGTTACACGTGGAATACCTGTGAATCACGTGCGTGAATAAATAAACATTGCATAAAAAAACATAAAGCATGTAGGTAACCTCTACACAATTAGCAATTAACACTGTATACGGCAGGGTGTTTCGGTGATACAAATTTTCGTTAATGCCATTGTCTACCGTCCGGTACCTACCCCGGTCATTATTGACTAATGACGTACTGACACGTGGACATTTGACCCCCACTAGCGCACCACCATCTCTCGAAAAACATAACATTATATTTGAGCGTATAAGATTCAATGTTTAATTATGTATACTTATATCTAATTCGAATTTAACATGTTAAATAATTTTAAATGCTCGTCGAAATAAGTTCAAATGGAAATTCTATCTAGGTACGTAGAGATCATCTGGCTCCAAGAATATAGAAAAAAAAATGTTTGAAATTTCGATTTAGTACTTGAAATTTAATATGAATACAATAATCTACAGTGTCGCAATAATAATACAAGAAATTTAAAAAACGTCAATCGTACGATACGTAAGTGATGGTAAGTGCTGTCTATATAATATTCTATAATACTGCCTAGTGCCTACGATTCAGGATGGCGGTAGCGGCGCGAACCTAAACACAAAAAAATAAATATAAGCGTAGCTGTCACGACCAAGCATAATAACAGAAGTCAGAGTTTTCCTATTGCAAACCCGTATTATTTTTTGTCAAATTAACGGTAGTTCTATGGGGCTTATGAATTGACATTAAAGGTTTTATGATAATATTATATTTTACAGCATATAGACAACCAGTACACATATTGGATGAAAAAATATTTTTTTTCTTAAAATATTGTTAAATGGCATCAGTTATAATATATTGTGTTATAATTCATAAGCTCGTTACATCACAGCTTCAAATTAAAAATAAAAAATGATACCTTTTTCGTTATTGTAAAAGTAAAGGAGCTTTAACTGTCAAATATTCATACATCGCAGTTCGTATGTAGTACAACATTTCATTGTACATAATTTGAAAAATTATAAAATTAGAACTCATATACCTACCTAATTTATTATATGGGATTAAAAATGTAATAAATATTAAACAGATATAGTTATATACTTACATAAATATGTATATAACGTGGATAGTATTTGCTCTATTTTAATTATACTGAATACCATTAAGGTACTTTAAAATTAAAGGTGATGTGTACGTCAGTTGTAGGTATAATGTGTTTATGACGTTTATGTATACAGTATACACAATAGACTACATACAACATTGTATTATACTATTATATAAACATTATAAACCTTAAAATATAATATTATATAAATAGAATTTATGTTTTCCTAAAATGTATTAGACTACCTTGCATAACAGTCTTTTATTTACGGTTTATTTTTGTAAAAAAAAACAAGCATCAAAAAGTCCATTATTTACTTGTCAACCTTTTGTCAAAATAAAGTCTGTTTTTCCGACAATGAAATGTATTACGGACATTTTGTGGTGTAAGAGCAGCCAACCATATATCATTATGACTTATTATACGTGTACATACTTGAGTAATTACAATTTTTAATGAACTTTTTTAAATGTGGGTTTTTCATAATATAAAATAACTTATGTTGAACATAAAAAATTTAACCTAAATATCGCAACAGCTTTTATTAACTATAAAAGTCTTCACAATGTTTATTATAATAATTAATTGAAATTTGGTTGTATTTAATCAATGTAAAGGCATATTATTATGATCATTATTTTATAAGTATATATTTTTTTTTATTATGCGATAATAATTTTAACAGATTGATCCATTCACATTGTGTATTTTGGACTGAAACACTAGAAAACAGTTTGATTGCTGGTGCCTAGCACTGGTACATATCTATAGAGGAAAGTATATTTAAATAAACATGCAGGAACCATTGTGCCAATAAATACAATACAATTTACATTGCATAATTCATAATCAATCAAACTGAAAAATAGTAGTTTAATCGTATAATAACGATACACGAATGTCACATTATTCATATTATACGATTTTAAGATGGTTATCATAATTATAATTCGAATTTACCTACAAGTTATTATAAGTTATTAATATGAATTTTTTTCCATTTCTGAAAATATCTCACAACAAACTATTTCAGTTGGGAACTTCTTAATTTTGTTATATTCATGAATATTAATTATTACTTTTGTCTTTTATCCGCATTAAGCTTCTTGTTTAGCCCAGCTGGAGCTAGATTGCTAGTAGATAATTGTATTAAAAATAAAAAATTCTAAAATTGGTTTCTAAATTCGTCATTTGTAATGTGATAGCCATTTAATATTTACACCTCTAGTCAGTAATGATCGATATAAACGGCGGAGGAACCTATATAGTTATAAATTTTCGTTTTAATTATTCAATATTAAAACGTGTTAAGTGTTTTACCTCTATATGAAAGTATAAAACTACAAAATATTGATAAAGAACAAAACAGTAATTCCGATCAATGACTATATGTGTGTCTTGTGAATTGTGTGATACACCTTCAAAATCCATCAAAAATTTCAAATAGATACAAGTACCTATATATAGTAATGAAATATAATTTACCTATTTTAAATTGAATTTAATGAATATTTCATTCAAAATTAATGCTAGATTCAAATAGCTTTTGTTGAAATGACGGTAGAGCTTATGGTCTACCAAAAAATAAATTCATTTGAGCAATTCGAGGAAGAGGGCTTGGAAAGGATTAGCCCTTCAAACATATTGTGTATTATACTTGATGTATTAAAACTTTCATTAATTACCTAATATTTAATAAACGTGGTTTGTAGAAATTATTTTATAAAATTAAAATAATAATGCATGATGTATTTTCAAAAAAATATTTTTTGAGTAGATACAACAGAAATTGTTTTCATTATCATAAATAATTTCGATCGACTCTGCGATGTATGAATAAAGGTTATTCTCAGCAATAAGAAAAGTCAAGAATATTGAATTAAATCAAACTTAAAATTAGGTTAGATTCATAAATTTATCAATAATTTATATATTAAACGGGATTCATCTAAATAATTGTCTAACAAAGCAACAAACAAATCTTATAGGTTTGGATAAATTTACAATTTCGAATCGCTGGTTGCAATAATTATTATAAAATATACACCTAAATATTGTTATTGTTTTTAGTAATAGATAAATAATGCTATAAATATATTTATCAAATGTATTAAACACATAGGAAGTGAATTAGATAAAAATGATAAATACATAATAAAAAGTAATATATTCATTGGTAACCGTTTCTCGTGTACTTTCGTACATTTTTTCACATGACAGATTACATACGTTTTATTATACCTACTTAATAATATTATATACTGTATTGAAGTATATACGTCCCATTGCACTCTTATGGATACTCAATCCTATAGGAGAAGTTTGAGTAAATTTTAAATATAATACAATTTTTAAACACACGACGAGTAGTCGTAAACTGATCAATATTATCGACAATTATTTTATCGTTATAATTTTATTATTGTAATACATTTTTTTCGTGCGTCCGCTATGACGTTTTCATTTCCTCCTTATAAACACGTAACGTGACGAGTGATAATTCCGCAGGACTCTGAGTACGTCAGGAGTAAACTGTTGGAGAACGTCATCAACCAACTGGAAAAGGACATCGTCAAGTCGGAGATGGACGGTGGCAAGTACGACGCGGCGGCCAGGTACGGGCCGCGGATGAAGACCACCGAACGCGAACCTATCGGGGCCGACTACGACGACGCGGGCGCGGACGGCCGGAACGCGGTGCCGTCGATCCGGGACAACGAGTACGTGCAGCACGGCACGCTGTGGGGAGCGAAATACGTGAGCGGTATGTGCAATGTTCGTTTTCTTTCTACTTGTGTTACGAGTGCTATACGACTGGATGACTAAAGCCGGTAGTACAGACTCTTAGAATGAATAAACACTACTACTACCTATATGGCTTTATAACTTATAAGTAAATAATAAAGCTTACACGGTTAAACGTGTAAAAAAATTGAAAATAAACCTCGTAAAACGTCATTCCATTATCATTTGTTATATTAATTATAGTATCTTGATTTTGGTAGTATTTTATTATGCTATGTACAATTTGTGGTAACTATAGGTAGGTACTATAGGCATAAAAACCTGAACATTAAAATTTGTGTTTTTTGATTCCAAGAGAAGCGATTAATATATTATGTATCGGTTTAAGTGTTTTTCGTTGTGTGTATATTTTTGTATAACCTTCAATTTTGAGGTGGTTTCTAATTGAAAACAAAACTTACTAAAGACTTAATTGATACACATGATTATTAAAATTTAATAGATATAAAATTGGAGAAAATGAGAATAGATATTTACGTATAAGACGTGAGTTCTTGAAAAAATCGATTTTGTTTTTATTGTAGTGAAATTAATATTATTTATAAAATATATGACTTGACATAAACTTACAAACTAATATAAATTTTCATCAAAAATGTACATAACCATTTTCTAGACAATTATTTTTGCTCTTTGTTGTTACTTATAGATATTTGAAACTTTCGACTTTTTTTAGTTTTTTTAAATTTATAAAAGTTTTAATTTAACAGTAAGAAACTTGATATTTAAATCCAAAGTTTATTATGTTATAAATAACTTATAAGTTATTTTTACAAAAATTAAAAAGTATTAAAACTACATAAAGTTACCTACAATTTTCATTATTTTTAGAAACGTTTAGATAAAGTTTGAATATTAACGAAAATCGTTAAGAATATAAAAATTGTATAATAATTAAAAACTCATAAAATGTTTTGTTTTAGTTTTTAAAATTTTAAACTTAAAAAATGAATACAAGATTCTTCTTAAGTTTTGAGATTAAAAAAAAAAAAATTATCGTAAAGATAATCTATTTTTGATGAGCGATTGAAATTCAAATTTTGACAATTGATAATTAAACTTACCTGAACATTGTTCAGTAAACAATAATTAATAAATATTTTTTCTTGATCGTTTTTTATTATTTTCATTCGAATATTAATTATATAACTCGAAACATTCCACGGTTACTTCAATGTTCAAACTATGTTTTATACATAGACATATTTTTAATAATTAAATACATTTCAAGTTATTTATACCATGAATATCTATTCACACCGTTACAACATAGGCTTATATATCAGATATGATATAATAATAGTTAACAATATGTAATGTATGTATAGGTACAACGGTACAGCGTTGTTGTCAAACATAAGTTCAACATAGGTACTTTACGAATAATAGAAAAATAAATTACTATTGTAGTAATATAAATAAATTTTAAAATTCCCTTACCGAAATAGTTACCTACGCAGTTTTGTAGTTCAATATATTTTATATTTGGTTTTGGTAGGTAGGTAATAAATCAATTATAAACTAATAATTTATAACTTTTTAACTTTAGTTAATAACAATACCCACCTTTGTCTGTAACAATATCGTATAATTACCTTTGTTTTTCCCGTATACATGCTGCAGGCGGTGCTGGCGAGGGGGTGCAGACTCTGAACCCAGATAGTCCGACAAGAAACAAAAATGAAGTGAAAACCGACGCAGCGCTGCCGGCCTACTGCAATCCGCCCAACCCGTGTCCGGTGGGATACACTGGTAAGTGTATCTATTCATAATGTATTTTACTAAAGTATTAAACTCAGTTTAAGATTAGTAGCCAGTAGGTAACAATAAAAACTTTAATTTCAATAATAAATAACGAAGTTTAAACTTTTAATTGAAATATTATAGTAGTTAGTATTTATATCTAAATTAGTTTTATAAATATATTTTATACAATTTTTTATAGAAATTTCAAGAAAATGTTTTTAGAAACAATTTTTGAACCAAAGTAATAATACTGCACTTTTAAAATGAATAGAGTAAGTTTGATGATGTGTATGTTGTATTGACTTGTATAGTTGTATGTAATGTCAAGAGAGGCTTGAAGATCTTATGTTGATTTTAGAGTATTAATAGTACTAACTTATTTATTTATTAAAAATTAAATGGGCTTAGTCTTTGAATACAAATAAATAATTTAAGTTACAAAAAATTCAGGTATTTTCTATTAAATTATATAGTTAAGAATAAGAAAATAGTTATCAAACGAAACAATTTCAAAAAGCGTGTCTAACAAATGTACATTATAGAAAATTTGCTTTCAGCTCAGTAGAACCAATGTTGGATTTTATGTTGTTAACTTTAATATAAGAGTGAATTGATCCATAATAAAAGTTAAAGGTAAAAATATTATTTGTGTTTAAGCCTTGATTATTTTCAATATTTAAATTTTTAAACTAGGTATGAGCATTTTTAACTTGTAATATTTAGTATGCTCATATTATCTCGTAAAATTGAAATATTGAAAAATAAATCCAAGGTTCAAGTAGAGAAAATATACTTATCTTTAACTTTTATTTTATTCACTCTGATATTAAAACTAACAGCAGTAACAGCATACAATTGGTCCCTTGAACACAAATTTGCTATGTTGTATGGTTATAGCCTATAGCAGCACAATACAGAATTATTACAGCAAAATAATGCTCTATTACTCTAAATATAATAAGTACTACATTATCCAAAAATCAATACAATACCTTAGAAAGTCCACCACCCTCTTTGGTAGGATGTTATGTAAGGGAATCTGTCAAAAGGATCTTAACACAAAAGTTAATGTATCAGTAAACACTTAAATTAATCTTCACATTAATAAAAAATGATAAAATATCAACAAATAATTAGTTATTAAACATTGTCTCAAAGAACCAGTAATTTTATGCTTTTAGATGAGGACGGTTGTATAACGGATTTTGAAAATACGGCAGCGTTCAGTCGAGACTATCAGGAATCTCAAGAATGTATGTGTGATTCTGAACACATGTTTGACTGTGCAAGATCAAATACTGGCAACAAACACAATGTTGACGTGGATGAACTTGTAAGAACATTTCAGGTATTTTGAATATTTATTCAATAATATATTGTATTTAAGATGTTACAACATTGCATTTAATCCTTACAGGTAGATGATGAACATAAAAGTTCGGTTGCAAAAAAATTCCATGTTAAAAAGGTTAGTTTATCCCTTCTGGTTTTCTAGTTCCACTAATAATGCTAATTATTCATAGACACTACAGAAATATTATTTAATAGTTAACATAATATAATAGAACTTTTGTTTTTACAGGCTTTTAATCCATACTTACAAGGAGAATTTTTGCCCATAGCAGCAAAAAAGGGAATTAATATCGGATTGTAACATATCTTAATCCAAAACGACCAATTATTAATTCACTCTATATTAGACGATTTCAACAAAAATGTTACAAAGCAAAAAAAAAAAAAAACATATATATTTATTTCAACCAGTTTGTTTATAAGTAAAAAAAAAAATGTTACCTGATAGATAATATTTAATTATAATGTCATCCTTAATTACATGTTAAAGATTTGACCAAAGAGATACAACTATACAATTAATTAATAAATTATAGACTAAACTATTCATTTTTAAAGACTAGAAAAATATTTTTTTAATTCGTTTAAAATATCTCTAGAATTGTAATGATTAGGATATATTGAAAGCGACTTCTTTACCATAGCATAACTTGTTTGGTGATCACCTTCCTGGAAAAAGAAAATATTATTAATTTACTATTTAGTAATATAATGTATTGTTATAAATTATTTAATATTTACATAATATCTTATTTAATTTAAATATTTCTTTAATATACTACAAAAGATATATTACATTCATATTATTTGATGTTTTCTTTTGTGTAAAAGAGCTTTTATCCAAGAAAAGTTCAACAATCCAATCTATCATAGATATATTTCATTTATGTTTTAAGATTAATCAATATTTTTAAATATCAGTTAAAACATAATTAAGTTAAAGTAATAGTATACAAAATATAAGTTTGAGTAATGTAATATAAAATTCAAAAATGTTGTTTCTTATTATTGTTCTACTAAAATTTAATCTAAAAAAATGTAAATGGTTTAAATTTTTATTCAAAACCCTTATTTGAGATTTTTAAGTTTAACTTAACACAGTTTATTTATGTAGCTTAAGCACTGAGTCATTACCTCTTGAGCTAGTAAAGCTCTGTTATAATGTGGTTCATAAAGATGATCTTCAGCTGCTATTGCAGAGTTTAACAAGGATTCAGCCTGAGACACATTGTTTTTACGCCACTGTAATACAGCTAAGTTATTTAGAGCTGCACCATGGGAACTATTTAAAGATAATGTTAAATGCAAACTGTGCTCAGCTATATCTAAATCTCCAAAACCCTGAAAAATGCATAATATTAAAAACTATTCTTATTAATAGACATTTCATATAGATGCATACAATTGCCACATGACTGATATTGTACCAGACGTCAGCTGCATTATCATCCAACGCTAATCTTAATGCATTTTCAAAACAGGCAGTAACCACATCAAATTGTTGGGCATAGAATGAGCACAGTCCTAGGTTATTAAAGAGCTCAGCATTGTATAAACCCATTTGTAGCAGTCTCCTGTATGAAACAACAATATTATTAAGGTTTTAAATTTTAACTTAAACACAAAAGAAAATATCAAAAAAAAAAAAATTTTATTTAACACCTAGTTATCCTACCTATAATATCTTAGGGCTACCTCAGGCTGATCAGAATAAAAATGATGTAATCCAATACATGCAATAGATTCCATATCTGTAGCATCTAATTCAAGTATATCTCTGTAGTATTTAACTGACATTGGTATATTATTTAGACCTTCAAATATTCTGAAACAAAATACAAACCTAAATATAATTTTTTTAAATAAGTAATAATTACTTAACAAATTGTTAACTATAATATTAGTGGTATGTGTATAAGGCAATATAACTATTGCACATTAATTATAAAGCTGAATTAAATATAAATTAAAATTAAAAAGTATACTAATTTAATTTCTACAATGATAGGGGCCTCCCTTGTGCAATTTTATACAAATTTGCTTTATATTTAGTCAGCAGAATTGAATGTGTTTGGCTGTGTAATAGCAATGTGAAAAAAAATATCATCTATAATACATTATAAAAATAAAGTGCTGATACTACTTCCGTGGACGTTGATGAAATCACATGTGCCAGAAATATAATAAAAAAAAAATAAAATTACAATTATTTTTCGTTATACCTAGCAATCTCTATAAGTAATGTAACTTCATGCGGAAACCAAGACATGGCTTTCTGACAAATGTCTAACGAACTTAAAGGCTGGTCAAGGCGAATAAATAATCGAGAAAGACGTAAGAATACTTCAATATTAGGCCCATGTTGTAAAGCAGATCTAAACTGTGCCTCCCCATCTCGTAGTAATCCTAACATTACGTAACATTTGCCCAACTGCACTTTCCACCAAGGGTCCTTAAAGTTGCAAAATTTAGTTGCTTCCACAGCAAAGTCTAATGCCTAAATTAAGTATTCAAAATACATACAAATACATTTTAACATTAATAACTAAAACATTAAACAGCCATTCATATACCCTTACATTTCTAATATCATTCTGTTGATAGTAGATATAGTTGAATAACAATTTTGAAAGTTGTTTATCAGATGCATATTTAGGAAAATTTAAACGAGATATATTAATAAAAGGACCATCAATTTGAGAGACCATTGACGCAGTACCAAGGCGTATGTTTCTAGCTGTTTGAGAAGTCAATGGTCTTGAGGAACCAACAGTGCGTGGTGTCTTCAAAGCCAATTGTAAATTATTGCCACCAGCAGATGAAGTTGATGGACGAACTATACCACTTAAGGGTCTTCCACCAACTGTCCGAGGCCTACAAATAAACAATAGAAAATTATTCAGTTTTAATTTTAATTTTAAGTTAACTTTATGAATTAACTAAACATTAGAAAATGAAACTGATACACTCTTACCTTTGGTTACTAGTGTCTTGTGCTGTTCTTAAAGATGTACCTACTCTAGCATTTTCAGCTATTGCATCTGAGTTAAAGTAAGAATCAGCAATGCCTTCTTCTTCTGCTTCAATATCATCAATGGACAGTTGCTCAGTTAATGCACGCATTTTTAAAGCCCACGCTGCCTTAAAACAGTTAAAACACACAAAAATAATTTATGAATTAGATACAAGTTGAGAAATAAAATTTATGTAAGTTTGCTTACAATTAAAATACATCCAAATGTACTTGGAAAATTATTAAGAACTATAACCTTAGTCAAACCTAGGTATTAAGTATAAAATGGGCACAAATACATATAGGAAGAGTTCAATGTTCTAACAGATTATACTATTTCATTGAATGTATTTAAATGAGTGGAATCATACAAGAAAAAAGTTTACATTTAAAATTTTGATAGTAACTATATGAATCATTGTTAAAAACATAAAAATTACTCAAGAAAAACTAAAGTAAATTATAATTACAATAACTACTAGGAAGTTTACTAAGTAAAATCTTAAAAATATACCATAAAATATAAAATTTTATATTCCTAGACTCGACTCCTAGTTAAATGAGATAAATGGTTTATGGTATCATCTATTTAAAGTAATTATTTTTATGATTTTCTCATTTATTCTTAGTCTTGCAGTGTTTTCTGTGTAGTCTATATTTGATTAGTCTGTCTTAAGGGAATAACTGTTAACTATTTCTTTCTTGTTGAATCGTTTGATGACTATGAATAGTATAATATTTTACTATAGATGTTTGTATATTACTAGTAATAAAGTAGTTGTATATAGTATTTGCATGGTTACTTTGATTATTTTTTCATCTTATATGATAAAATATGTATGGTCATTCTTCCCAAAAGAAGAACTGGAGTCAATCTAAACTTTATAGGTGTATTTTATGACATTTATGTAAGAACATCTACTTAATTATAATATTATTTAATAGAATAAATTGGTTGATATAACCAAAATAAATATCTGGTGTACTGATGTTCCTTTCACATTAAGCAGAACTTATATTATAATAATTAAAAATAGCAATTATATGGTGATTAAAGTAATTATAACTTACTTGATCATAAGGGTTTTTTGATAAAATTATTGTACAGCTTTCAATGCATCTGTCATAGTTGTGTTTCCGTAAATCCATGCACGCAGAGTAGAAAGTATCGAGTGAAGCAATCACTTTGGTATCGTCCATTGTCAGGAAATACGTATCACTAGCTTTGAGCACCAAGTCTTATAGTCTTTTAAAATATTTTAATTTTTAATCCGTTTTATTGAAAAAGTGCTATACAATACAGAGAACAAAAGTAGTAAGCACAATATTGATACTGAAATTAAATCTTTAGGTAAGCAATAGTAGTAAATAAGATTTTAATTTATAATTTCTCTTAAAAGACATCAGTATAAAAATAACTTATTTTTCTCATGATTTGCTTTAAAAATATTTTTAAATAAATTATAACCCTCGTTAGGTATAAAAACATTATTTAAAAAGTACTGTAAAAATGAAATAAGAATAAATCAGAAAAATTAAAAAAAAATAAAGATTATTAAGACTCTTTTAAGATTCTACTAATAAATTTATTCGATAAATTATACACCTACATTTTAAAATAACCTATTTATAAATTAATAATTAATTTAGAAGACACTTCACACTAATACTATAACTAAATCAGTTGAAGTCAGAACTTGGGAGTTTGCCCACATTTTGTAAACTAAGTTTGCTGTCCACAGTCCACCAGCATTCATAGTTCGATATTTCAATATTTTTTCCGAGTTTTAAATGATTACAATAATGAAAATAGACAACTTCACATTTATAATTAAATGTAGCAACACTTACAATAAATTATACTGCAATAGTGAAAAGATGTTTAAAGGCTAAAGTACTATAATATAAAGTAGTAAGTACCTACTTATAATATACGTCCTACAAAACAATAATATATAACTTAAAAACGAAATCACAATGTAGATAAAATATAGATTTTATCGATATTATACTATCGTCAACGAGAGTAATAGTAAGTTATAATGTTATAATTTTATAATTATTTTATATTTACAAATGATGACAGTTTTGGTTGATTTATTGATTTTAGATTAAAGCATAAAATATAATGAAGTAGTAAGTACTATAGTCTATAATGAGATAAAATTGTGTCTTCACTAGTGTAAAGTGTTTCTGTAATTTCCATAACATTCGGTAATTTAAGATTTATATACTTAACTATTAAAATATCTAACTAACTTTTATTACATATTTATAAATAATTTTGATAATTGGAATTGTTTCACAAAATGAAAATGAAAACTTTTAATAAAGATGACGACGACGATAAAAAATAATAAAAATAGTAGGTGGATTTACCTTGAATTATATCATAGTGTAATAGATATTTTTAGATAATTAATAAATAATAATAAACATATTATTATATTATTTTTTGATTATATATTTTCGTATCAAACAAAAGATAACAGAGATTACAGCATTTAAAAATTCAAAATGGCGATCGAACATTCACGTTAAAATTAAATACTTAAGTACAGGTATTATAGTATTTTCATTATTTTCACCTCATTATTGATATTTTTCATATTCATTTAATGTACTTACGGGTTTTTTATGTTTATTTTGGTTTATTTTTTCGTTAAATTATAATTCGACGCGTTTTCATGGTAGATAATGAAGATACTTATTTTTTATTTTATTATCTATGATTCTAGTGGTGGTGAGCATTGAGTAATTGAGTATTGGTGACGTTAGCGGATACTGGATAGTATAATTCCGCCACGAAACGTTTTGCAGCCGCCGGACATCCAACGTTATAACAATTAAACAATATCATATTATTATTACATTGGAAATAGGCAATAGCTCTTGGCAAATTTATAATAGTGAGTAGTGACTTCACTGACGAGACGTGACAAGGCGCACACGCAAGATTGTACGACTACAACAACATTGATAAGCCGATCATAATAATAATAATAATAATAATAATAATAATAACACCGTGAACCACCAAATATTATAATATATGTGTTGCAGCCGGAATAATAATAATTTAACGTTTAACAACAATAATAATAATAACAATAAAAATATCGTACCTGTGCGACGACGACACGAATGACGAATCGCGCGATCGGTGGCATCTGAGAATGATGTCAGTGTCCGTCGGACGGGACCATCGCAGTGACGCTGTAGAAATCAGGTAGCAGCAGTAACGAATGCCTCCGGCGTCGACGTCCATGGAACACCTAGGCCCTGGTTTCGGAAGTCCCAACTTGCGCAATCCTTACTCTCCGTCTCGGACCACAAAGTTCCACGGCTCGAACGCCGCGTACGCGAACACCACTACCTCGTCGGCGTACTACACGAACAAGTACGCCACCAATCACCAGCACCAGACGGCCGCCGCCAACCTGCCACTGTGGACGGCCATCTACAACTATGAGGCACAGGGCGAGGACGAGCTTAGCCTCAAGCGAGGCGACATCGTCGAGGTGCTGTCCACGGACGCCAAGATATCCGGCGACGAGGGCTGGTGGACGGGAAAGCTCGGCGACAAAGTGGGCATATTTCCGGCCAATTTTGTCACTGAGAACAATATCTTGGAGAATGTGACTACGGTGGTGGGCAATGCTCATATCACCGAAATCGATTTTGGCGAGCTCGAACTTGAAGAGGTCATTGGCGTCGGCGGTTTTGGCAAGGTTTACCGCGGCTATTGGAACAACAAAGAAGTGGCTGTCAAGGCTGCGCGCCAGGACCCAGACGAAGACATTAGTGAGACAGTGAAGAATGTCAAACAGGAGGCCAACCTCTTTTGGTTACTGGACAACGAGAACATTGTGTCCATGTTGGGCGTCTGTTTACAAATTCCAAATCTGTGCCTCATTATGGAGTACGCCCGGGGGGGTTCGCTTAATCGTGTTCTGATGGGAAGGAAAATACGACCAGACGTACTTGTTGATTGGGCCATTCAAATTGCCAGAGGCATGAACTATCTGCATAACGGTGCACCAATATCATTGATCCACAGAGACTTAAAATCATCAAATGGTGAGTTAGCAATATTATCTATTATTGAGTTAAAAAGGCATTTCACTCATATTTGTCATCTGTCAAGTATATACTCAATGCATTTACCATAACAGAATTGGTTTGATAAGGTCTCTAAAACTTTGTAATTTAAATCATTTTTTCATAATATTATTTAATATTTAAGTTGGATATTTAACAAATAATTTGTTGTTTTAAACATTAATAAGTAGGTAACCTAACCTAACATATAATCCTAAAAATGATTTAAAGTTTTATAGAATAAATATGTTTTTTGAAGTAGTTCAAAAATAATATCCAATATTTGAACAATTCATTAAATTATAATTTTTTACATTATTTTTTTAAACTTTAACCTTGAAAATTTTATGAAAAAATTACAAGATATTGAACATTTGTAACCTTTTATGCTTCTAAATTCAATATTTACTTATAAAATATTTCATTGTAGACCTAAATTAATTATTTTAAAGTGTTCCTATTACCTACTAACCTAAGTGTGTCAAATTTTTATGAAGTACATAGTGCCGTAAAAACTTAGTGAGCATTGTACATGGGCTTCGAGTCTCTAATTATGGGCAAGTATAGTTAAAATATATTATTTTTTATCACTTATTTATATATAATATATATATACTAGCCGAACCCGTGCATTTCATTGCCCATTTAAAACGCCAATTCTATAAGTAGTATGATTATAGGTACTTAATAGGTAGGTATATCAGGAATAAAATATGAAATAATTTTTAATCCTATTTATATAACAAACTACACATGGTATTATAAATTATTATTTTTATTGATTTTAATCTATATACTAGATACCTCAATATAATATTATGTACTGTTTACACTCCTATTTCTTTACTTTTGATGCATACAAATTTTTGAAAGAGGGAGCACAGTCGATCACAAACACTAATAATCGAGACACAATTCCATTGTATATATTATTTAAAATGCGATAATCATTTATTTCTTCAAAAGCTTCAAATGTATATTTTTGGGAAAACTTTATCATTATTTGTATTTATTAGTGCAATATTATGTATGCATTGTAACACAATTCCAATGTATTCTAATTTTATGATAAATCATAATATAAAGATATTTTTCATAATATTGTTGCTTACCTAAATCGGCTAACTATTTTATAAATTTTAATTATTCTACTATTTATATATATTGAATCTTTATGCTGTAGGTATTACTGTTTGTTTGAAAAAGCCTGAAAAGGAATTCTTTTAAAACTAATTAATTTTAATACAAATAAATTCTATTGACTATTTTAGAGTAGTGGTTTTATAGTAAAATTATCATCATTAACTTATATTTCTATATTTACTTAACCAGTATGATAAAACTTAATAATTTGTTATTATAAACCATTTTGGAACTAATTTTTTTTTTTTTTTTTTTTAATGTCTTGATAACATTTTATTTCATAACTCCCAATAGTCTATTATTAATAGAAGTACTAAAGTAACTTAGTGTAACATATTTTAATTAATTTGACATAGTAATTTTAGTTTTTTAAAAAAATGTAGGTACCTATTGTTAATTTGTTAGTTGTTATTATTGGAGACTGACTTATCAAGTTAAAAGAAAATTCATTATATTTAATTCTTAAAAAATTGAGACTAAAATATAATATTATGTTATTTATTTATATTTTTAAAAGTTATCATATATTATACATTTTCAAGCAAAAATAGACAGATACTTCGAGCTAATATATAGCTTATATATATATAATATAGAGCTTAGATTTGTATGCACTAAATATACAACAAATATGCAAGCATTTTTTTTTATTTATTTAAAGTTTACAAATTAACTTATAATAAAAAATAAATTATTTATTGACTATAATTAATTACTTAAATACTTATTGAAAAAAACAAATAGGGAATTTTCTGAACAATTTTATGTATTTTTTAAATGATTTTTTAAAATCACAAACAATACATTTTCCACTAGGATTGCAAAATACTACTTTTCCGTCAGTAGTGAAAACCTCAGTGTCTTTGTTTGTTGAAGAAATCCATTTTCAAATTTTATTGCAAATTGAATTACTTATTTTCGACCTATTAACAATTTATGGGCTAAATGACAAACGACATAACTGAGTGGTATGTTGGAAACTAACCAGCAAGATAAATTAAGATTATAGTTAGACATAAACGATTATCATCATTGATTATTCATCTTATCTTTATTTTAGTTATTATTTAATGCCAGCTAAAATATACTTAATATTTTTACTCAACAAAATATTATTTTACACATTTCTTTTTAAAAATTTAGTGTGCAATACATTTCAAATTTTGTAAAAATATGCAAAAAAATTTTTTGCCAGTGTCTTTAAGTTATTATAAATTGTAAAGATTACTAACAAAAATCCAAAACTGCGAAAAGGAAAAATATATGCAATTGCATAGAAATCCACGCTCTCTCTATAATATATATATATATATATATATAGTTATTTTATCATTCATGTTCAGTTATGATAACATAAAAATAACGTTATTCTCAATAATTTTATTAAAACATTTTCTAAAACGCTAATACCAGATTATAAAAAAAATATATTAACTTAGGCACCTCTTTTATCATACTGTAGAATAGTAGCTTTGAAAAATGCATTTCTTTTATTATGGTTTCAAACTCTGTCTGAAATATATTTTTTTAACCTCCATTACTAACTTTTGAGGATATTTTAAATTAATTGTTTAAATATTAATATTAAATGATAATATAAATGATATCAAATGTTATTATCAGAAAACTTAAACAGGATATAAATGTATTATTTTTTGAATAAAAGGACAATTTTATGCTCCTAAGATTGTTGTACTGGGGCAATTGGGCGATTAGTTGAAAATGGAACATTTCCTTAAAATACAAGACATACAGCACACTTATTTAAAAACATTTGTATAAGTCTTGCAATAATGTATGAAAATATAGTAAACAACTATAGCAGCGATTTTCAACCCATGGGACTTGGCCCACTTATATAAAGGTGTACTATTAGTGGGCCTCAAAGATTTTTTTACACATTTGGTGGTCCGCTCAACTAAAAAGATTGGGAACCGCTGAACTATAGTAATCTGTTACAGTTTTTAAAAGACAGAATAATGTTCAAGAAAATACCAAATGAAATTTTATCAACATTTTAATGTAATAGTTTTCATATAAATCATTTAAAAATAATATATTTTGTTTACTTATGAATAAAAAAACATTTAATAATTAAAAAGATATTTGTCATAAATAAAAATTATAATAATCTGATTTTGCATTTTTTTGTTTTACAGTAGCACTTCATTTTTTTGTCTGGCACGCTCCCTATAATATAATTATAATTCCATGCTAGTTCAGTTCCAGCTGAAATATTTTTTAATGCAAAGTATGCTATCCATGGAAATCTAAGATCATGGGTGTCAACAAAAACATTCTGAATAAAAATGTTTGGATCGCAGGAATGATTGAAATAACGACCGATGTTTCCACTGACCTTAGAATCCAATATGTGAACGCCACAGTCTTTATCTAAGAGTTCTATTATGGATTTGTGCTTACTTTCAACTTTTTTTTGGGTATTGAGCTTGGATAATTGGTGTTTGCCATCAATTTTTGTGTTTGTGTTTTGTAAATTTGTCCTTAATGACATTTTAGATTTATTCACATTCATCTTACTCTTGATCTCACTTGAAGGATTAAACTCTTCATCAGATGTACTAGTACAATTTTCACTTTCTTCTTCAGCCACATAACTCTCATATCCTTCTTTGAACTCTTCAACTGTCTTGAGAAAATCTAAATCTGCCGAGTATTCATCACCGTTTATTGCTTCATCATTTTCTGTGCGAACCTCTCCAACAAACGTACAAACAAATGTGCCTTTAGGAATATCAGTAAGTGTTCTTACTCCCCAGCCTTTATTTTCAGTTAAAAACAATTGCAGTGAAGTCTTCAGTGGTTCCTGAACAACACGATTCAAACAAGTTTTTGTACATTTACAATTGATATTGCATTCAAAAATACCTGTGTACAGTGGACTTTCTAATCTTTTGTAATTGTAGCCAATGTTAGTACCTTTAATTATATTTGGATAATTTTTTTTACTCTCATAAGTAAGTTGCCAACAGGAACATTTTGTTTTGTCTTGGCAATTATCAGTACAATCACAACCACATAAAAATTTTGGGTCTAAATTTAAATTAACACCGGGGGTTGGTTTGCGTTTTGTTATATACGTAATATGTTTTGGTACCAAATCATTCAAACTGTTGGCAACACTTATTGTTTTGAATTCCATTTCATAAGATATGTCGTGTACGCGAATATACTTTTCGGGTACACTAAATGAAGACAACGGATTTATCATATAATCAAAATCAAATAAATCAATAGTCATTGTGTTATTACCATATCCTGTCTCTTTCAAATATTTGTACATTGTTTGTTTATCGTTTATTTCACGTCCGCAAGGAGTGGTATAGATAACTTTTTTTAATTTTGAGTCTTTATCTGTTTTTATCAACCTTGTGAAACCAAAATGTAATGGAATGCTTAAAACATTTATATCTCGTGTTTTAGAATAGTCATAGCGGACCCTTAACATACATGATAAAGAACACTGGTGGTGCTTATATGATAATGGTTTTGGACAGTTTGATGGTATTTTAATAATTTTAATAATACCATTATTTTCTTGAGGTTTATGTTTTTTCCGAGTTGAATAAAACGGAAAGGCTAAATCATTATCTTTCTGGATATCACTATCAACATTACTAATGCTTTCTTCATTTTCTGTCAGATTTTCTAGTTCAATATAAGGTTGATTTATAAATTTTATAACATCACCCATTGTACTACGTATATGCTTATCTTGGTTATTACTATTTATTCGATTGTATATTGGGCTTAATCTATTTGAACCTCGATACATCCACTCTGTGCGCTCATTCGTGACATATAGGAATTTTAACTGAACTAACGAAGCATCTAAGTTTGTTACCTTGGCTAACACCCATCTATTGTCTAGTTCTGCGCGCACTACTTGTTTTTTATTAAACTTTACCATAAGACGTTCTGGATACTTTTGTAAATAAATCTTGACAAATTCTCTAATATTTTCATGTACATCATCACTTATATTTGTTGGTTCACCACATACCAGGCGAATATCTTTATGATTTACATATTGTGTATATCCATCATCAAAGAATACCATGTATCTGAAACAGATCAAACAAGTGTTAAATATATTATATAAACATAAGAACATAATGAAGAGCTCTACCCTGTCCAACAATCAGTTTTTTTAAATTGACTGATATTTTCTGAAAAATTTTTCATTGTATTATAGGTTGAATACTTTATTCTTATTTAATATTTAATAAGATTGTTATTGCTATAATATTTTATTTAAATAATAGTATTATCTCCTTGTTATAAATACAATTTGTATATTATGATTAAGGTTTGGAAGTTGATGCATTTTGCATTTTTTTTTTTGCAGATTTTTAGATGATGCTCTCCTGGCCACAAATCTGTTTCATTAGCATGTGAATTTGAATAACTAATTTTTATTTTGCATTTTTTGGTGTTTATTACTTTTTAAGTCATTTTCCCACATTTTTAGTCATTTTTACTGATTTTACACTAGTTCACTTCTTATCGTTTCTTTTCGACCATTATGCCGATAACTTCAAACTTGGAAATTACCACAAACAAATATTTGTAATTTTTTTATTTCCCTATTTTAAGGACATTTTTATCATTTTTATGTCATATTTTAAGTAATTTGAAGCTTTGATAAATTTATATAGAATTTTATAGTAAAATATTAAAAAAAAATGTATTTTTATTAATTTTATATTTATATTTGTAATTTTTTAAGGTCATTTTTAAGGACATCTTTTTCCATTTTTATGTCATATTTGCATTTTTTTTAGGTAATTTTTTTTTATTGTTTTTAAGGTCACCAACTTCCGAGCCCTAATCACGATAAATTAAATGTTTAATAAAAATTTAATGTTAGGTTCTATCATTGGATGGCCTCCCTTCTTATGTGATCAAGTTGTATTTTTTATTTTTTATTGTATTTTATGTTCAAATTTGCTTATTATTCCTTGTATAGATTCTTATTTTCCTTATTAGATTGGAAATATTATTTTCTTAAATAAAAAAAAATAAAAATTAATTTTAAAACTATTGATAAGTTGGTTAACATTTTTAACATTTTCACAGTAAATTGTCGAGTTTTTCATTATAATGGATGTATGTTTTGTAACGATACTTAATTCAATGTAAGTTTATTACCTAAGTAATTTTTTTAAAATTACATGATAGACATTTTATGAATACATGTTCAATATTTAGCCAATTGTACCTATTATTTATACGCAAGACATTGATTTATAATAAAATAAGTATTTATATTGAACAATGATAATTAAAAAGTAACAACCGACTATATTTTATGATTTTATATGTGTACCCATGGAAGAATACTTTGATGATAAAATATGTACATCATTTGATATATGCAAATTATATAATAGTAAACTGGATAACAGATGAATAAATTAACTTAGTTATTATAACATTTTTGGTATGAGATACTTTAATCTAAGTATACATTTTTTAGGGTTCTAGCAATCTTGCTTAATAAAGATAAATTAAGATATAATAAATTATAATAAATAATAATTAAATATATAATTAGGTAATAATTAATCAAGATATTATTGGTCAGTAATTTTAATGTGTGTTAGTTTGTCCTTCAATTATGCAAAAAATAAAGTTTGTTGTCATTTAGATCAATAGACAATACGGCCATAACAACTGTGGTTTTTTAAAAATGTTCATTGTATGTTCAAACAAATATATATCAAGAGCTATAAACTTACAAATTGTAATGCATTTAAAATTTTAAGATTGCGATAAAAGAAGTTTTAGTTTTATAAGTAAACAATATCCAATAACAAAAATTAAATGAGAAAATAAAATGATTTTTTAAATAAAATATTTTGTATTTTACCTACCTATAAATTACCTAAATTATTTATTAAAATGTATTTTATTACAAACCTGAATTTATTGAGATATTTTGGTGGTTCTGCTACTACTCCCACGTAGAATTTATCTGTCAATTGAATGTTCATATCTTGGAATTTGGCGATGACTCTACTACCTACTGGATACTGCGCTTCGTTTAAAGTATTTATGTATGCTAAGTTTTTATTATTTAAAATTATTTCTTTTCCGTCATCAAATATAATATTGAAATATGTATCACTAACTGCAGATTTAATAGTTGCCTTAACCCACGGCTGTAACTGTGAATCTTTCATGCCATAGACTTGGTCACCCATTTTTAGTAAGGGCCTTATTACTCTGCCTCCTTTTGGCAAGTCTTTTGGCAGCCCAGGTAACATTTTCGATGATACTATGCAAACATCATTAGTATCAACAATATTGATTTCTTTATCGAATTCAAATTCTTGCTGCTTATCAAACTTATATATTTTATCGTACATATTTTTCAGTTTGTTGTCTAATTCAGTCACTGTATCTTTTATTTGTTCTATGCCAGCAATCAGTTGAGATCTTTCAGAAATTAAATAGTTTGTGATTTTTTCTTTTTGTACAGTGACTAACGGTTTAACAGTTTTGTTCCACACTGCGTGAATAGTTTCAGGCAATTTTGTTGTTTGGGGATTTAGGTATGATGTTGATGGTCCATCATTGTTGTCGGTAATAGAGTCATCAGAGTCAGATAACTCAATAATATTAATATTTTTTCTTGAATAGCTATCGTCATCAAATATGAATTTTTGGTTTTTCAAGAGTGTACTAATTTTATTTAAAAACAGTGTGCTCTTCTTCATACAGACCCTACAAACTCGACGATATGGCTTATACCGAACATTATAATAATTGCATACTGATTGTTGGGCAGCGTAGAGCTCTTCATTACGTTTTGATTTGCAATAATAATTAATGCACTGCTTGGACATGCTGTAACAACAATAATATCAATAATAACTATAACATAATAATATTGATATTTGTTCCATTTGAAGATAAATATATTATGTAGTAGTTACCTTTGTCTAATATAAAAAAACTTAACAAATAGCCGAAAACTGTTTGAAATATTAGTTGTTTGTTCGTGATTTAAAAAATAACGAACGTCTGCCGAGTTCCGAATGTATTTATCGGAGATAAATGACATTTTGGATTATTTTTGTCCATTTATATTAACAAATAACAATAACGTTCGACGATGTTTATTATTTATCAATAAGACATTTTTAAAATATTATCATAATTCATAAGAATACGGTCATTGACTATTGATATATCTTTAATATCTTGGTCGTTGTCAAATAAATCGAGTTCCTTATCACGAGCTCAGAAATAAGTCATAATATCTATATGGATCAACCACTGATAGATTAAATTAATTATATTATTACATAAACGTATATACGTTTTACATAAAAGCGGGCAAATTCGATAGTATGGAGGAATTTAGTTTCATTTCAGTTTCAACAGGTAGCTTCACGAAAGACCTAACCTAACGTAACCTTTTTTTTTTAGTGCCGTCTAAAATATAATAATAATAATATTTTAATTTGTGTTACTGACCGATAGAGAGAGCACCTTGTTAACGACTATCGTCAGTTATCGGTGGGAGGTCTTGGTCCTAGGTGGGAACGACGAACGCTATGCTTGGGCGACGTTCGTCGTACACGGAAATGCGTATTGCAGTAGACGCGCTGAACAAACTTCTAACTTCTAAGGCAGTATACCAGATTTTCGTCCGATCACAGTTTATTGTTTCACCTAAAAAAAGTACAGAAATTACATTGTTACTCGATCAACAGATTTTGTTTTTATTTAATTTAACCCATGTCTCCGAGAATTATAAAAATTTTTTTTGCAGCGGTGTTCAAAACCACAATCGCCTGATTGGGTCAAAACTGAATGTCTTGGCTCGTAGGCCTTCTTTTAATTACAAAATTACCTAATCGAACATTAATTCAGTAGTCAGCACATCATAAATATAGACATGCAAATACCTATTTTAATCTTAAAACTTTAAAAGTATGATTGACGAATCAAAACTGTTTTTTAAATCACACACACCTGTTATTCTAGTGGCCACCGCCCGCCGGTTTGTGTGCATGATTATGACGAAGTGATAATGACCTAGGTTAATATTTTTCCTGTTCTCTTATAAACAGTAACTGAAGCTTATTGATAAAAAAAAGTTCAAACACTACTTTGTTGCATGCTTACATCGCTATGACCTCATGGATACGTTTAAATAAAAATGTATACTAATATTTTGACACACATTTTATCTACCAAAATACAAAATTTGTTATACATACAAGTTAATGTACTGATTACTATAGGTCTATAGCCTCAGTATTTCCGGGATAATAATTTAGGTGGTTCATAATAGTTATGTCCAATAATATGTCTCTGTATTGCTTAAATCGTTATGTCAATACAGCGGTTCTTACGAAAATAAAAATAATTGCTTGTCATTATTTTTCTTTTTAGTCTTGATAAAGTTTATGCTGTGTCAAAAATCTTGAAAATGTTTTTATAGCAATTTAAAAATATTTTATAGTTAACATTTTCAGATTTTTCAAGTTTTGAAAATTTATTAAAAATGAAAATTGGAATACAATTTAACCATCGCCACCTTTAGGCTTTGTGTTAGTCGTAAATCAGCGCGAGTGCGGTTATCTATAAATTTAACACTATTATAGTAAATTACTCATTAGTGGTAACTCGAAACCTATATATATAGCTGAGTAACTTTTTATTTGATATTTTAAGTAAATTGTATATTATATTATTACATATTATTGAAAACATCTAGTACACCCAGTTAAAAAAGCACCTCGGGTTGGGATTATACCTGTCGATTTTGAATATTTACTATTTAACCATAATCATGATCCATTTATTGTCATCATTTAATGATTGTAATAACTCGTTTGAATAGAAAATTTAGTAGAAATAATATTCTGTATAATATTATGTTAGTCTAAAAATTTTATTTTTAATTTAGCTTTAAATGAAGGTAAACACGGTTTAATACAAAAAATATTTATTAAATCGATGGTATGATTTAAATATATACATATTGTTCATTAAGCAGAAGTACCTAGTTAAAGAATTTTTATTTTTAAATAAGATTTATTTTACAATTTATTGAAATTTTATTTTTTGTTGATTTGTTAATAAAATATTTAAAAATATACAATCTAAATTTTTAGATTTTAGTTGTATTTAGTATAGTGCTGGTCAACGATATTGATAGTTCGATACGATATTGATGTCGTGGGTATTTTCTTTATAATTTCGTTATCGATGTTTAAAAATTAATATTGAAAATATCGCGATATCGAGGTGGTTAATCGGGGCTCGGCAAAATAAAGTTGGTGGATTTATATATTATACACTTTTATTACTTTTATCTACTAGATAATAAATTATAGCATACTATGATAAATTTCAAAGAAATAGTTCACTATATTTCTATTATTTTTATTATAACCCAAATTTCTACATTTATATTTAAAAAATACTAAATACTATTTAGGTAATATGAAATAAATTTGTGTTAAGTTAGTTTTTTATATGTAGCTTCCCAAGAACAGTTCAATTAATGAATGTAGTATTAAGTCCTGGTTATCGAAACCTCTCATGATATTCAAAATAGTTAATTCTTCAATAGAATTAACAAAACGGTTATTTTTAACATTGTAAATAATATTTTTGTATTTTATCAATTTTTTTAATTATTTTACAATATCAATAGGTATCAAATATCTTCATTCGATTGATTTCATATTCAAATAATAAAATATATTTGTTTTAAGATCTAAGTAGGGCGTTTAATCTATTATAAAAAGAGAATGAGTTTTAATAGGTATTAAATTAGATTTTCTTAAAAGTCCCTATGTTTACTGTAAAATAAGAATATATAGTAATGGTTGTATTTGATTTATTATCTTTTAAAATCATTCTACCTAATATTG
Source organism: Aphis gossypii (assembly GCF_020184175.1). NCBI lineage: Eukaryota > Metazoa > Arthropoda > Insecta > Hemiptera > Aphididae > Aphis > Aphis gossypii. The sequence goes on along the minus strand of NC_065530.1, from coordinate 40,658,406 downwards.
AGTGAAATGTTTTCACTGTTTATTTTAAAATAATTTTACTTCAATTTACATTTTCAGTGCTTTTGAGTGAAACAATTGAAAACAATGATTTACAATTCAAGACATTAAAAATAACAGACTTTGGTCTTGCCAGAGAAGTTTACAAGACAACCAGAATGTCTGCTGCTGGAACCTATGCTTGGATGGCTCCAGAGGTTATAAAAAAATCAATATTTTCAAAAGCTAGCGACGTTTGGAGGTTTGTAGAAATTAATAATAAAACATATTTTAATAAAGTACTAATAGTATTGAATATTTATATATCGGGTTATTTTAAGTCATTGTACACATTATATTTTTATTGGTTATAAATCGATAGTATGGAATTTAAAAAAATATATTATTCTTTATTTTTATAGGCAATATTTTATTTCAATTTTAAAAATGTTAAGCGCACAGTTGTATCAATATAAAAATCAATTTAGCTTTTTAAATAATAACAATTATAATTAAAATAGACTCTGGTAGTGTTTGATTTCTGAGCGCTTTGATGGTAAAATTATCAATTTTGTTTTTTTATGTTAAATTTAAAAATAATTAACTATATTTATTAACCATTTTATTGGAATATATAAAAAAAATGAATTTAATGTTTTTTTTGTATTTTTTTGCATTTCTTTTTTAGTTTATTTATAAATATACAATTTCTTAAATAATTATTAAAAAATTATTTAACCCCAGTTAATTAAGTGTATTATCTTTAGTGTAATGTTTTCCAAACTTTTTATAATATAACTTATTTTCGAAATTTTTAAATTTTGACGACCCACAATAATATCAATGACAAGTAATTATAGAAACACATTTAAAAAAATATATTATTTAAAAATATAATTGTGACTCGCGGTTTGGGAACCTTTGCTTTAGTTCAGTATACCAAAAATTGATGTAATAACCGGGTTTTTACAAAATTAATAACTAAAATATTTTGTCATACTATGTTTTAGAATCAATTTTATGTGTTATAAAATTTTTAAAATTAACTTATGATTTATTTTAATTATAGTTACGGTGTTTTACTTTGGGAATTACTTACTGGAGAAATGCCGTACAAAGGAATTGATGTGCTGGCTGTTGCTTATGGAGTGGCAGTAAACAAGCTTACTTTACCAATACCTTCAACTTGTCCTCAACCATTCAGAGAACTTATGGAAGGTATTCATGAAGATTTATTATAATTGACTATCAACTTATTATACTGTGATTTTAATTAATTTATTACTAGCTTGTTGGCATTCTGACTCCCACATGAGGCCTAGTTTCGAAGACATATTAGCATCATTGGATGATATTGTGCACTCTGCTTTTACTCAAACACCTCACGAATCTTTTCATACTTTGCAAGACGTTTGGAAAGTAGAAATTGAACAAGTACTTGATGGATTACGAATGAAAGAAAAAGTAAGATTATAATTAAACTTAAAATTGTTTTCTTATAAATTATTATATATTATACAATTTTCTTTTTAATGCTTACTTAAGGCTTTTAAATCTAAAGAAGAAGTAAGTTAATGTATGGCTGTATTTTTAAAGTAATTATTTAACATCATAATATTTTGTGCTTAGGAATTAAGATGTCGTGAAGAAGAATTAAGTCGAGCTCAGGTACAACAACAGATTGCTGAAAAACACTTAAAACAGAGAGAACGTGATTTAGAAGCACGTGAAATGGAATTGCTCAAATGGGAACTAAATATCATAATGCAACAGCAACAAGCATCGCCAGCAATACCAACTCCCAACAAACGTCGAGGACATTTCAAAAAGTCCAATATTTTGAAAATGTTAAAAAAAGAACCAAACCAGTTGCCTATTAGTTCTCCATCTGGTAATATATTGTATTCCATTAGATATTAAAAATGTGGATGTTTAATATGTTTATTCTAATTTATTTGCTTCCTACAGATTTTCGTCATACAATAACTGTACAACACACCAGCGACAGGAAAAATCGCGATGCATCTGGTCCAAACAGCCCACCCGGTTCCCCAAATATTCCTAGACTGAGAGCTATTGCACGTAAGTATAAAATAGTCTATGTTTTTATAATTAGATAGTAGTTGAAGTATTGCTTGTATTTAAAAATGTTAGACTACATGGCTATATTTAAAGTTTGTTTAGATGTTTATTCTAGTAATTTTTTTTTTAAGTACCTGTTAGATTTCACAATTTAATTCTATAGGTTTTACAAAAAATCTTGACGATGTATTTACAATTGCCTAAATTAGATGTAGCAAAATATTTTCTTCAATTGTGTCAATCTATTGTTGATCTTTTTAAAGTTTTTATAGATTTTGTCTAAAAACAAGTCAATATAAAATATTTTTAAATGCATATTCTTTATCATTTTTAGTTCTTAGATGTGTTATTAGATGTATCAATAAAATATTTATCTACTGATAATTTAAAAATAATTAATAACTTTTGTAATTTTTATGATACATTTCTTTTTATAGCCACAAATGGACTAATTTTGTATTAAGTGTAAAAGAACAAAAACCAATTAAAATTTAAAATATTATTAAACCTAAACTATATTAAACATAGTTTACTTATAAGAATTGATGTTTTTTAAAATGTTGGCATATACTATATTACTGTTCTTACCAGTAATGACTTAACAGTAAACATGTTGGTTGATTTTGATCTTTTGAGAGAAAATTGAAAGGTATTTGTTGTGTTTAAGTATCAAAGGAAATTAAAAGGTTTAATGAAATATTGAAGTTTAATTTAAAATATATATTTTGTAATAAAATGTAATAACTGATGCATTAGATGTGTTTAAAGTAAAAATGTTATGTTGTATCAGATTACTTGTGTTAAAATATTACGCTATTGCAGGGAAGCTGAAATTGTGCAAATGAAGGTGTCATGCGTTTATTTGCATTTATTATAAAGTGTTCAAAACTTGGTTTTAACACATATATTATGAGATCAATTTACGCATGTCTAACAACTGATGATTACTCTGAATGAATTCTTTGATTTTGAAGACAAATATACATGTAGTAAATGACCAATAAGAAATTTTTCTCAATTCTATAGCGAGGTATGTTCACGAATACTTATGAATGTTCATCAATGTTTTTGGTTGTTTTGTGAGTACCCAATGTTGGTCAATAAATTTGAATTGATTTTATTTGGTGAAATTGAATTATAATATAATTGGTTTTTATCTGTAGTATTAGGAAAAATTTACTTTTAGTTTTGTTTTATAATTTTTTTCATTTACAATTTTCTAGAAACTAAAGTAGAATAATTATTGAATTGGAATTAAAAGTTTTGAATGGTAATATAATTTATTTTTAATTCAATTATTGAAAACTTCGCAAATTTGTTATGTTTTGCATACAGATTTTTGTTTGCTATTTTGTTCTAATTGTTTGAATGTATTAAAGGATTTGCTTTTTATGTCTGTGTTTTCTTGAAAACATTTTATAGTGTTAAGAAATGTTGTTAGACATTAGATATATATTCTAGAAAAAAAATAACTAAGTTATACATGCTAGTTTCATAAAACGGTAATGAAACTACCTATATATTTTTCTATGTTCTAAGAAAATATTTGTATGTATGGTGAAAAATGTTATATGTTGAGTTATTTTGTGATGTTTTAGTAAAATTTAAAAATAAAAATAGTTTAATTTATCTAATATGATAGAATATATATGATCGGCCCACTATGCTCGTATTCCTCTATATCAATGATTTCAGTGCCAGCAGATGGAGTCAAGGGCAAAACATGGGGCCCTAGTACATTTCATCAACGTGAGCGGGTACAGATTATCTGTGGGAGTCCATCATATCCATCATCACCAGCCACAACTTCTTTTAAAGGATGGTCTCGATCAGCTCCTAATTTGGAAAAACATCAATTGTCAGTTCGCTCAAACTTTGCGGCTTTACAAGAAATAGGTACCCGTGACAAGGATGATGATGATGATGCTGAGACCATAAGTCTATAATATTCATTTTTGCATCCCCTACATACTATAATAACCCTTTAACCCCTTTACACAAATCATTTCTTGGTGGTGGAATATAGTAAAAACAGAATAATATGATATATATTATATAATATATATTAAATATTTATTTATAAATGATTAAAAACTCAATGGTTCTGGTTCTAAGGTCTTTTTTTTATATAAAAATTGTTATTAATTTGTTACAAATTTATTATTATTATTAATTTTATTTAAAAATGAAGCTTATAATATTTGTGTGCTTTAAGCACTGCTTGACTGTTGATTTGTTTATTTTTATTATTTTAACTTCATATCTTTTGAAGATATAAAGAGCACACATTCCAGTTTGCACATCACAAAAATGTATTCTGTATATCTTTAGACTTAAGCCAATGGCTGTTATTATTATTATTTATTATTATAATTATTTTTATTATTATTATTATTTTAATTTGTACCTATTGCCCAAGATATTAGGCACATACACACACACCTCCATCACTAAAAAACACATTTTGCTCCTCCCATTTAATTAGAGTTGTTTATTTTTAACCTTTATCGTAGTGATTTTTTTTTTTTTTAATTAGTTTTAAGGAATTTATTTTTTGACAAATTTTCAAAATTTATCATTAATATTTTTATAAATAATTATTTAGATTACTATTTGTGTATAATATTTATACTGGGAATATGCAAAATGAATTAATAAAAAAATGTTCAGTGAAACAAGTCTTAGCAAGTAATTATTTCAAACTTTCGTCAAAACGAATTAGGTTATTATGATAATATTGTTATATTTATGTATTAATTAAATTATTAAACGGAGTAAGTAAAACAACACTGTTATTGTTATAGACTTCAATTGCGTAGCCTTGTTCTTTCGTACGGATCAATATAATATTATAATATATTATAAATTATAATGTATCATAATTAGATTGATACGCGCAATAGTTTAGAGCATTGTTTGTAGATCGTGCATGTTTCATTTCGTTGATAAGTAGATGCTACAGTTTATTTGGTAAGCATGTGTGAACAGAGTATCTATACTTTATAATCAATAATCTTAATTTCTCTTAACAAATAATATTTAACAAAATATAAGTATTAATACGATTGTTTCTCCCCGAACGAGCTGGAAATTAAATACCAATGTATCGTTTAGTTGAAAACACTAGAGAAATTTACTTTTGATTTAAAGTTTTTCATATCCACTACCCATCCATAATCATTAACCACGATATTTTACAATATACATTAATCTAGATTCGATTTGTCGCGATTCTAATCTTAAAAAAATCATCGGTGACCAAGACAATATTATTTGACGTAATGTCATTTTTGTAAATTTATAAACAAAAGAAAATTGTTAAAAAATAAAATAAAAAATATATTCTTTCCTTGCATACGGCGATCTCGACTAACGGCTTTGTGTACTAATTTCTATAATATCATTAATACAACAATTATAACAATAAAAACACAACGAACAATATTATTAACGAAAAATACTGTTTAACCTTCGGTTGACAGTATAGTCACATTGTTGTACGACACCTACTTTATCACCATAACCTAAAGTCATAACGATATTATTGTTATTACTAATTAATTATGCGTATCGTCGAGTTATAAAAATGATTTTTTTTGTCGTTTTTCCCTCATAGACTACAGTGGCCCACCAATGTCTGCGGCTTACTGCTGGCCGGACGACTATGAAGATGACGACAATCTACTCCGAATTCAACGATCGCGATCATCCGATCGTCACCGGACGAACACCCCGGGCGACGGAATGCCGGTGCCCGTATCGTCGAAACCGTCGTCGTCGGCTGCAGCTGCTGCGACGACGACGGCTACCAATCATAAGACCGCACCGTTGTTAGAGAGCGTCCTGCGCGCGGCCGCGTCCATGTTGGCAGGTTTTGCGTTGGGCGGCGCGGACATTAGGACGTGTACTTCTTCCGGGTAAGATATCAGACTGGTATTTTTTTTTTAATAAACAATAATATTATTTCCGGATGTTACAATTACCGAGTAGATGAATACAGGTGAATCTTAATCGCGCGTGAAAATAAAACTGTCGTGGGTTCCATTCATTATTATTTTAGTGCGCAGTACAAAAATTTAAATACGTAGAACCTTTGAATTTATAGAATATTTAGCTCATACAAAATGTATTTAAATATTTAAATAATACTTTTTCATTTCTCTATATTGCGCAGGTATTGATTTGATAAGTTTTCGTCGTCCATGCGCATGTTTATGTATATTGTAATTATTTATTACTATCTACCTACCTATTACATTGTAAATTAATATTGTATATTACCTAGGTACTTAATTTACTTAATTTACTTAAATACGACAACTGTTACCAGGTATAGAAAGATTCGCGATAGTCGTAAATATTCATAAAAAAGCCTAAAATTAAGTAAATAAATAAATGGCCACCCCATGGGCCATAAATGTATGTATTTTGAAGTATTATGAGTTATTGTGGTAATAAAAATAAATAAATTTACTCGAATTAATTATTGGTTTTTTAATCAACGAAGATTCATATTTTCAGCCGAATGTAACGTGTTTGATAATCATTATAGATAATATTAAACTAGGTATAATATTATGTTAAATAAATAAACAAATAAAATATAAAAATACCGATGAAATTGAATACGATTTAAATTCGTGACATATAAAAATATTAAAAATTTAATTATGTAGTACTAGGCTTAAACAGACCTATTATCTTGGTCGCGGGTCTTTGTAATCGTGTTGTTTAAGATTGCGATATCCAATGCCAAATTAAGTAGGAAGGCAATAGTCCCCCTTTGTCGCCTCCAGACTAGAAATATATTTTGAAAGAACTATTAATTGTTAGTTGAGCACCAAATTTCATATAATTTTTTTGTTTTTTGAATGAATACAACGATCTAATAATTAGTTTATATTTAACCACTAAATTATTAATGCTCTTAAACATAATATTCCTTAATTGTATTGTTTTGCAATCTGTGATAATTTATAAAAATTTAACCATGTTCGCCAAAACCCTATTACAACAGATACCACGCTCGAGGCGGTGGTGGACGGTGACGTGTATGGTAGTAAAATCATTAACGTTCCATTTATGAAAAAATCCTACCTGTGATATTTATCTATTGAATGAATTCTTAACCAATTAATACAAATTATTAAAATGTTGAGTTACTTACTCGTTGGTTAACTTCTACTTTTGTCGACGTGTTGAGTTTTTGATTTCGGAGTGTCAGTGTACTCTGCACTGTTCGGCGACCGTCTTCCGTGACAACGAATGAATGACTGATATAATTGTTGCAGCGTTCGCTCCTTCGGGTGCAGGACACGGGTTGTAAATCACAATGGTAAGCGGGCAGTGGTATTAACAGAAAATTGGAATGCAATCGCTGTAACGTGTGACCTTGTCAGTAAATTTAGGTTGGCCAACCTTTATTAACTCACTGCGCTGTTTGATATTTACTAAACATCTAAAGGATCCCTATGGCCTATACCGTATACTAGGGGCGGCCAAACAGTCGATCGCGCACAATTTCAAAGTCACTTAATGTATTAGAATTTATTTTTAGGGCTACGCGCCCTATATGTTTCTTAATAATTATAGTTATTCAATAAAAAAAAAAATTTCTATGGAAGTCGATCCCCAAAGGTTGAGTATATTTTTAGACTTAAGTAGATCATGACTAAAAAAAGTTTGGCCACCCTTACTCTATACTGAATATGCAATAGTAATTTATCGTGTATTTATATATTATAACTTAGGTTTTATTTAAGTATAAACAAAAGTAATTGATGTACTCCCATCTTATACACATAAGATATTTTATAAAACAAATTATTAAATTGAAAATTAACTATATATTTTTATATTTAATTATTATTATATAATAGTATTTGATTTAATATCAAAATTAATTAAAAATTAGGTAACTTATAGAACTAATGTGACACTTGTGTTTGTTTATTTTCTTACACAAATTTTTTTTTCTTGATTAATTAGTTGATATAATTTTTTCTTAAAAAATATATTTTAAATAATTTTGCGGGGTCCTAAATTTAAGTTCACAGGAATCTCTGCTGTAAATAAACGGATTACGCATTCCACCCCCATTGTTCATAATATTTTCTAGCCATTATGTCATCTAGTGGGTAAAATCTCACTGAAAAATTTATTTTTATTTTCTAAAGACTTGCTTAATTTTAAAATATTTTAATTTACAAATATAGTTTTATAAAAAACGTTCTCTACATTTATTTTGGCAATAAAATAGAATTAGTTATTGAATAATCCATCTAGAAATACATTCAACAGTTACTAAAAATGTACATAAATAATTCTCACTCTATACTTTTAGACGGGCTTTTACTATAATAGTATTATTTTATAATATAATAAAATATTTGCTCATTTTGAAAATAGAAGAAACTGCATTTTTTTTTGCTATAAATGGTATAGTTAAAATTAAAAAAATGAACTCTGTATGATTGCACATGATAGTGACACCAAAACTAAAAAAGTTTTGCAATCGCTGGTGTAGACTTTTATTATCTTATATTATATGTATAAATTTCACAGAATATGTTTTAAATAAATTTCTGTAATTTAAATAAAATAAATACAAGTTTATTTAATCTGTGGAAATATGATAAATACATAATATCAAGGATAAAAACTACAATTATTTTCTATAGTATTATCTTCTCTCTTAACTTGGATTTATTTTTTTTCTCTCTAAGCTCAGTCCATTCATTATTATACTTATGTGATAATGATCATATCCTGGTTGGGAGGAGGGGACCGCAAAAATGTACACTATATTATTATTTAGTCACTTGATATCGTGACTCCCTCATAAATTGCTTATGGATTTATGAAAGAGGTGTTATGATTGATTGGTTGTTTTATTTTATTATTATTATTAGATTTTAGTTATACTATAATAGCTCAACAATTATAAAAAACAACATATCTAGATAGCAATAAAATATTAAAAAACATGCAAAGAGTTAAAAACAGCAAATATCTTAAGAGTAGTAATTATATGATAAAACCAGCCTCCAAAATAATATTAATAATAAAATTTACAACTTTTTCCGAATTGGAGTTGCCGATGGAGAAAAAATTGAGAGTGACATTGATGGATTTAAGAGAATTAAACAAAATAACGATTGGTTGTTGAATCATGAATTTTTGCTTTTCAGTCGTAATGCAGTATCGACAGCCGGTTTACAGCACATTTCTACCGACACTTCCAATACCACAACCTCTACATCGGACTTAAATTTCTGCCTAAACAATTCTTCCGCCCGCCGTGAGTATAATCAACATTGTTGTTGATGTGTTAAGTAGTGCATGTTTCCAATTGTCAGATACCTAATTAATATAATTTATACAATTTTTTTACAAATATGTAAATTTATATCTAGCCTGTATGCCAATCTGGTAAAAAGTTTTTAAACCTAAGAAAAGTGTTTGATTTCTTGAATATTTAAACTGTGTTTTTATATGATATTGTTCGATTATAACCTGTCCCAGTTCTTCTTGGCATTTGAGTAACACCATCATGGATCACAAAATTAGTTTAAAAACTAGTGCAGCAGTTATTGTTTAAAAACTATACAAAAGTTTTTTTTATTTATTTCGTCATTTTATCATTCAAGTTGGTATTATATCACGAATTAAAAATGTTTCAATGAAATATAGTTTTTAAACGCCTGTTTTCTAGAAAACCGTTATGATTTCCAAACGTCTAGATGAACTGGACCGGTCATACTAATTATATATTTAATATAAGTCTTTAACAGTCCAGTAATAATAGTATTAGTCAATGCTGTACATCTTCTATTTTCGTTATGTTTTGTTTTACATAATAAAACGAGACGATTTGAATTTACTTATTCATAATAAATAATATATAATTTGTTTTTTATGCGTCTACAGAAGTTGTGGGTATAGTAAGTACTTCGCGGAATGCAATTCCTTGAGTATAATTTTATGTCATTTACGCTACTGTAATATGGATCATGCACGTTTATCACAGAGATTTTTGATCGCCGCGCTGTTCATCATAGATATAAATTTTCAGCGTTGATTTTTCTGTTCCTGTTCTAGAGCATAAACACAATACGTACCATGGCCCGTCATCGAAGCATTTTCGGGCGCCGTTGCCGCAAAGTTCAGACGCTAAGCCTTTGCGTTTCACCGATAGTCCGCAACACCGGTTGAGCCGTTCACGGCGGAAATCTAGACCGCCGCCCCGTAGGAAGTCGAGCAGCGTGACCCGCTGCACAGATGATAAGAGCCATGTAAGTGTATATTGTTGATGATTTTCAATCCGCAGATAACTCAAGTTACTTAGGCGTTTTAATTTTTATCAATTTTAAAATTTTAGATTCTGAACGGAGTGAAGAATGTATTGATTTTACAATGATGTATGTTTTTTTTTTTGTTTTTTTTTTTTTTTTTTTGTTTTTTTTTTTTTTTTTTGTGTCTGTGTACAGCATAACTAGTCGAAATAATGCTCCAATTTCAAACAATGGGGGTGGTTTCCGATGTAAAAGTGAATATCCTTGGTGCATTATAGAGGTAAAAAGTTAACATTTTCCAACAGTTTTCAAAAAAATCGAGAAAAACAAAAAAAAAATGACGGAAAAACGGCAATTTTTACGCAAAACCAGTTTTCGACCAAATCGATTTTTTTTTATGGTTGTAATTCAAAAACTAATCACTGAAAATACTTGAAATTTTCACCAAATGTTAATGTCAGTGGTATCTGTATATAGTTAAATTTTCAAAAAATTTTGACTTTTTTTGAGTTATTTATAGACCACTGAAATTTTCGATTTTTTTGAGAAATTTTTTTTAAAGTGTCGATAAAAAATTTTTGGATGACCAAAAAGTTTTGAAAATTTAATACAAGGTTCCTTATGAGTTGTTTTTATTGTAGCTAAAAAAAATTAAAAATCGTTAGTCACAATTTTTTTTTATAAGAGTTTATAGTTCAAATTTTTACGAAATCTGTCGAAAACGCGAAAATTTGCAAGTAATTTTGAAGTTGAAAAATCATAAAATTTTTTTCTTTTATAACTAAGTTTTGAAAATTTGGTACAAGGTTCTCCATACATTTTTCTTCAAATATCTGTAAAAAAAACTCTACCGGATTCAGACAAAAAATTTTTATGAGTGTTTGAAATTTAAATTTTTACAAAACCGCGTTAAATAACGGTTTAGCCTCAAACGATTTTTGATATTTGTTATAATTCAAAAAGTATAAGTCGTAGATACTTGAAAATTTTACCAGTTATTTAGATTGGCATTTTATTTACTTGATTTAATTTTCAAAATATTTTGAGTTTTTTTGAGCTATTTATAGACAACTGAAATTTTCAATTTTTCTGAAAAATTTTTTTTGAAGGGTCGATAAAATTTTTTTGGCCCTATCAAAATACTTGAAAATTTTATACAAAGTTCCTCATATATTATTCTTATAGTGATTAAAAAATTATAAGAATACATAGGCACAATTTTTTTTTATTAGCATTTGAAGTTCAAATTTTGACGAAAATTCGTCAAAATTATGAATATTTGCAAATTATTTGAAGTTGAAAAATCATAAAATTTTTTGTGTTTATAACTAAGGATTAAAAATACAACACTAAGTTTTCCATAAGTTTACCTTCAAGTATCTATAGAGAAAACTCGAAGCATCATTATAGGAAAAATTTTAAGTGCGTTTGAATTTTAAATTTTAACGAAATAGCGTAACGATAACGATTTATCCTCAAACGATTTTAAATATTTGTTATTATTCAAAAAGTATAAGTCGTAGATACTTGAAAATTTTACCAGTTATTAAGATTCGCGTTTTCTTTACGTGATTTAATTTTCAAAATATTTTGACTTTTTTTGAGCTACTTATAGACAACTGAAATTTTCAATTTTTCTGAAAATTGTTTTTTTATGTGTCGATAAAATCTTTTTGGCCCTATCAAAATACTTGAAAATTTAATACAAAAATCCTCATAAGTTATTATTATAGTGATTAAAAAATTATAAGAATACATAGGCACAATTTTTTTTTATTAGCATTTGAAGTTCAAATTTTGACGAAAATTCGTCAAAATCATGAATATTTGCAAATTATTTTGTAGTTCAAAATTCATAAAATTGTTTGTATAGGTAGCTAAGAGTAGAAAATTTAATACAAGATTTTCCATAAGTTTTGCTTCAAAAAGCTATAGAGAAAATTTTAAGAGTCATTATAGGAAAAATGTTTTGAGCGTTTGAGTTTTAAATTTTTATGAAATCGGAATATTTGTTTCAAAATAGAATATATGACAATATTTAATTATAATATATTATAGACTGACAAATCATCTCCGTTCAGAATCGTTTTTCGTATACAATGATACTTATCATTGCATTCAAATTTAATCTACCCTAGTCCGAGGTCTACCCCACCCCCTAATGTACAGCAGAGCGGTACCCACTTGCCGACTTTTTTTAATTTAAGGAGATGCGGTAAGAGGGTAGGCAATATCATGTGCAACTTAGGTTCTCGAATAAGGCCTACCACCCCAAATAAAAAAAAAACATGTTAATAATACTTAGAAAATTCTTATATAATAGCAGTGCTACGTTTTATTTTTCTATAGTTTATTCTTTTTTTACAAATGAAAAATACTATTATGAATGCAATATTAATTTATTAACAACCATATTGGTTATTAACGATACTTCACGAAAACAATATTATATGTATCACAACCATTTAAAAAAGAATATCTTCTTTATAAATATTAATTATGGTACTAGGCGAATAATAGTTACTTTGTTAAAACCTGTAAATTATCGTATATATTTAAGTGTTTATCAGCTGATATAATTACCGTTGCAGCTTCAAGTAGGTCAGGAGCGGTCAAATTGTTTTTGGGCGCAATCTACTAGAAATATACTCCTTTGAGGATTGACAACTATACATTTTTTTTATAAAAATATGTTGTTTACTATCACTGAGATTAATTTTTGTGCCTAATTAAATTCTAACATGCTCGATTCTTAAAAATTTAAGACTTATAATAATTCGAAATGTTTTATTGAAATATTATTAAATAATTTATATTATTGATGTCGATACAATCGAATGTCAATAATTTCATGTTTAGAGGTGTTTATACAATATATCCATTATTTCAATAAATCAATATACCGTTAATTTGTGATTATAACTGTATTTAATTTGATTTCTATGTTTTCCTTAGCATTCTTTTTACGGTACCACGTCAAGCGACTACTACCAACAAACGGAATTGTCTCATATTGGTGAGTACCTATCATAATAGTTTACATTTTATAATTAGTGCAAAAATGATTAATTCTTCTAGAAAATTTTTTTTTTTAATCGCCGATCATCCAGTTATTGTACAATAATAAACGAGTATACATTATATTTGTATAATCACCGTGATCATAATATATATAATATGATATAATAATTAAAAAAAAAAAATGTTCGTCTATATTAATATTAAAAAATATTTTTAAATGAATATAAAATAATCGATCAATACTTATGTGTTTACAATAACATAATATAGATTATTGGATTTGTTTAAAAATCTAAAAATTAGATTTCTAAGAGATTACCTATGTTTATCATCTGTTTTGTTACACGTTATGTAAGCGTCGAAAGTCCAGTAAATAGAATGTGCTCAACTACGGAGTGTTACGCATACGATATTATTATTATAATGTTATAATGTATACTGCACAGGATACCGTCAGTGGTCCAGCGACCGGAGTGGGTACCGCCAGCTGTCTAACGACCGGTGTGGAGTTACCAGTGCGGGATACGAGTATGAAAACGGTGGTTTGTACGCGTACGACAATCCAACTGCTAACCACAATGACGCGATTGGCGGTGTCGACGATCCGCCGTCGTTCAGCCGAAGTCGATACCAGTGCGGGGGTGGAAATCCGACGTTCACAATGGAGCCCGCCGAAACTCCGTCGGCGGTTTCGCATCATCCGCAGCGGGCGCCGTCGACTTCGCCTTCACTTCCATACCTACACCAGAGGCGGGCTGGCGACTATTCAAACTATTTTTCAAGGGACGACCGTCTACCACAACCGCACTCAGCCGAAGCCCCAAACCGACCTACCACGTTAGAAGTGCGTATACCTAAATACCAGTATTTTTAATTTTATAATTTATACCTTCGTAATGAGTAATGACCATATAATATATTATATTAATTAAGTGTGGCAGTGGTAATAGAACTATTTTTTTAAGATGGGCAGGTTGGAAGGGGGTGAAAAGTAAGGGAAGATTGTGGTTACGTACATTTCCTTAGGTGTATTTGAAAATGGAAAATTCCCATAAATACATATTTGTGTTGATACAATGGCAATGTATTTAATATTTAAATGGGTACCTACGTAATATTTTAGTATTATATTATTTAATATCAAAAGGTATAAGGTTTACCACACGAATTATGTTTTATATTTTGTCTATTCGTGAATCTATAGTATATGATAAGATACCCATTATTATTAGTCTTTAATATAAAATTGTGTTAATTAATAAAAAAAATAAAAATTGAATTTATTTTATTTCATTAATTTTATTCCGATCGGCAAACACTAATAAACTTATGAATCAATACCGGTCATAATTTTACTATTGTATGATATTAAAGGAGATCAAAACACAAAATTGTTTTTTACAATTTTAAGTTTATTGGTGTATTGTTTTAGCCAATACAGTTAAAAATGTTTGGGTAAAAATCCAAAGTTAAAAAAATGATTATTCAACGAGGTATGATAGTTGAAGAATAGCCGCGAGACGTCATACGTAACCATACGGGATGACCACGGCATTGACCGTCGACGCCGACGGTGGTTGTTGTCCTCCTTGGTGATCGCTGTGTTGCGAGTATCGGTGTTACGTGGAAAGGCCTGACATCCGATCGCTGTCGCCGATGCGATTGTCGTTCCCCACTTCATAGTTCATTTATCCCTTTTGATTCTGATGGTGTTTTTTTTTTATTTGTTATGATTTGTAACCATCAAGTTTGTATTAGTAACTCATACACAATACGATTAAATACTAGTTAAAAAATTACATTAACTATAGTATAAAATTCAGCATTGCGCATTTTCTGCATAAAAAAACATACTTTGATTAAGTGAACACTGCCTCTTATAAAAGTAACCTCAGTCGGCTTCCGATTCTAGTTCGATTTAGAACATCTGACTGCACTCATTTTTGACGGTCGACTGTATCCATGAAATTGCTTTACTGTGTTCAAACAAAATACAACCTAAGCGTTTGTTGAAATAATAAATAATATAATGACGCTTCAGATATTTCAGTAGGTATTTGGTACTCGTTAACCACACACATTTCCCCGCTATCTGAGGTTACTCTTTTGTGTGCAGAGTATTATAATATGTAGGTACACAAAATATAGTGTTGTCCGTGCTTAACCAGATGGAATGCTTTTTTTTTTACAGCCCGGCACGCCGTCGAGACTGCGGTCTAGTCTGAAAAAAACTGTGTATAGCAGTCGGCAAACGGCTGTTGGTTCGTCTAGTCCTGGAGGTAAGTGTATTTTAACAATAAATTTAAAATTTTACTCATATGCACATGGAAAATAAACTTAATTACCGACCATGCTAGCTCTGTTGTTTTTTTTTCGGAATTTCACGACAACACGCAAATACTAAAACCACGATAATTATACCTATATTATTGGGGTGGTTAGGTGTCTTGTTTTTTCACCGTCATATTTTTCCGGTACGGTTTCTCCACCCTATATGTGTCGGTCTGAAGTCGAAATACAAATTGACGAGTGACGACGCATAGTTCTTTTATAACTTACTGTCGCGGTCGTCGTGAACTTTTTTTTTTTGAAACTGTTTTCTACAATTTATAATATTTAATATATATTGTATTATTGATACTTTATATATTTTATATGATATTTTATTATTGATTCGGTGAGACGTATACATAAGAAACATATTCATTTAGCAGTAAAAGGTAAACGTACAATATTGCGTATTATAAGGGCGAATATAAGTTCTTACACTAAATATAGCAGGTAAAAATTACCCATAGGTGTGTATACCTAAGTTCCTACAAGAAAAAAATATACTAGTACGTAAGTCCCAACGCGATAAAAATGCATCTATAATAAATAATAGGTACATCCAAGTACATATTATTATATTTGATTTAGCGGCGTGTTTTTTTTTATAAAATTCATAATTATTATGAACTAAAATTGTTTTTCCGTTTTCATTGTACATAATATAGGACATTACGTTCATTTTGATAACTTATAGACTGTAGTGTTACGTCTGTTAATAACTAACGAGTATTGAATTTAACCAGTGGATTACCATTTATCTAATCATAGCTATAGGTAATAGAGACAAGTAAATACTAAATAGTAATCGCGTTGTATCGCCATGTAGAGAGGAAATTATACACGTTGTAATTTTATTCGTGTAGGACAATGGTTCTTAACTTTTTTCGAATGACGGAACACTTGAAATTGTATAAGGTTTTCGTAGAACACAGCCGTAAAATAAAACAGTAATTATACTAATTTTTAATTTATTATTAAACAATAAATGTATAGCAGAAAACAGTATTAGTAAAATAAAACAACAAAACCTATATAATGATTCTATACAGTATACACTGGTTATTGTTATTGTTCTATACACTATACATGTCTTATAACCTTGTGTTTTGTTTTAAAAGTCAAAATGTTTAGAGAATAAAACTAGAAATATTAAATAAAATATTTTTTTAATGATTTTAAAATTTTGTCAGAACACTAATACTAAGTTCACGAAACACCGGTTCAGAACCACTGGTGTAGGAACTTAAATAGTATGTAACTACCTATACTTACCTATACTGTGTTTCGTATGGGAACTTATACCAGCTCCGCGTATAAGACGCGTGTAATCGTTCTGCATAAAGGCAATAAAACCTCCGATTGATATAACAATTTTGTTAGGTACGGTAGGGTGGGTGGTTTGAACCTCGACCCTCTCCTTACCAGTGTATGCGTTCACCGACTAGGGTGATAAAATTTTACGCGAAATAACGGTTTGCCCTTGTGTTTTCGTAGTGTCGCCGACCAATCCAACGCCACCGGACAGCCTGACCAGCGACGATAGCAGTTACATGTCGGCCAGGGACAGCTCGGCAACGTCCATGTCTACGGCTCGAGTTCGGTTTTCGCCCGTCACTTTACTCGATCTGCCCACTCACGGTCAACATCAGGATTCGACGGTTCCCCTGCAGGCAGCCGCGTCCACGTCGTCATCGTCGTCGTCGGCTCCCAATTCCAGACGATCGTCCTCGGTTTCGGAGTTTATAGCGTGACCGTAACAGAAACAATAACAGTCATAACCGTACCTACTCTAACCTTATAACGATTTTTACGTTAAAAATAACTGTTTTTATTTATCGTGTCGGCTGCAGTATTTTATCCACTCTCACGTAAACGTTTTTTTCTTTTTTTTATACGTATCTACATTTATATACTTTTTTAAATTTATTATTATTTCTTTCATTTCATATAAAGTATAAGATTATATATTTTGTTTTATTCATTATTATTAAGTTTTCGTACGACGAGTTCATATCGACTACCGGACATTTTAATCTTTATAACACTTATATTATATATTATATCATCGACAACGTGTTTCCCGTTATTATATAATTGGTAAGAACGTCTGATTATGCCTTTATTTATGATATTAAAATATATATTGTGATTTTTTTACGAGTTCAAACTTATTTTTTTACATAGCGAATTAAGTTTTTTGTCAGATTTTCGGTTCATTGTAACGGCCATCTTGATGGTATATTTTTTTGTAATCGACGCTTCGAATAGAGTTGATTTTTGTTAAAGATTTTTTGTACGTTTGTTGGCGTTACGACCGATAATTTTTATTTTTTATTTTATATTTTTTTATGTTTATTATAAATATTATCATTTATGTGTTTTTGCATAATATCTATAAATATATATATATTGAAACAAATAAAGATGATTTGTTTTAGTTAATAATTTAATATTGTATTAATAATCGTGACATCTGTTAAATACAATGTTTTATTTTATTAACGATATCAGTGTTAAAATGTTTCACTGATCGCAGTTAGTTTTTACTATTATTATATTTTATTAGAAAATAAAAATTGATAATACAATCAATAACGACGGTGCCTATATGTATAATATAAATTCATATTATGTAAACTATTTGAATTAACCTGTTGTTAATCTCCAAACGAAATCACTTCTAATCATAGTTAGTTATTGTGGTAGACAATGATCAGTCGCATAATTGGTTTTAAAAACAGGTAATAGTTATGAAAGATCTCATCACCATATTCTAGTGATATAACTTAGAGTATAAGAAGAGTAGACTGTTAATACATAATATTAAACCTAGTTCGCCTAAATATACAAAATTCCAAAAAAAAAAAAAATTCTTCAACTGACATTGATGCGGCAAAGAAAACTTTTAACGCCGAAATTATTGTTTAAGGTTGTTTATATTTGCGCCGTCATCTATATAAATTATAACTACTATAACATGAAAGGTGTTTCGCGTTTCTACATTATTAATGTACCCAAAAGTACCTACATTTACCTATCCTGTTTTTATATTAAATAAAATATTATAATATGTTGTAAAAAAAACGTAACTCGTACCGGTATGTCAGAGCAAAAATTTTCTGAAAAGCCAACGTGTAACAAATGTACTATTTTTCAATTATTACCCTTTATTAGAGTGTAATGGACTGGAGTTATTGTGTTGTCGCACATCAAAAATGATATTTTTAGATAAAAGAGCATCTTTACTCTTACTAAATCTTTTAAACAATATTAATATTATAACTAGAAGAACCTGGTCAATTTGTGATAAAATAAAAATATATTGTTGTTGAGCTATTTAAAATGTAATACATAATTATAAACTTATTTAAAAAAAAGCATAGATCATAACTTTCAATAAAAAAATAAGTACTATAAGTTAAAATTTGTATATTATTTATTATATTTGAAAGTCTATAAATAGACAGAGTTATTAAAAAATATAATTACGAATTGAGTAAACTATAAAATATAATCATTAAAATGAGGATAATAAACTTAACGATACTAAATCATATGATAATTAATACTACAAAATCAGCATCCGTTGTCATTGGTTTCCCAAATGGCTTCATCCGCCCAAACGTAATCACCTCTGAGATCTATGAAGTTGTAGTTGTCGTTGCTATTCAATCCAAAGGTCGGATGGCGATAACGGCGCAAGGGAGGCACTTCTGGAAGTTTGAATTGATTATCAGACGGGCTAGTATTTTGATGCTGGTCCGATAATTCTGGAGATGGGGTCGTAGATATAGTCGAATCAACTGTAGGAATAACACGAAAACAAATTTAATACTGTGTGTTCCGTATTTGATCATGCGTAATGCTCCAAAATCATTATTAAAATACTATTATATTATTTGATTATTAAAAAGATAACTATAGCTGAATTACCCTCCGTTTCCCGGTTAAAATATACAAATTTTCACGGCTCGGGCATAGTGTGAATTAGGTGGCGCAGGTGTATGGCCGGTTGGGGGGTTCCGTGATTGGTTCGGTGTTAACAGGTCGCTGGCGCGGTTTAGGCGGTGGTGGTGGTGGCGACATGGGAGGGGGAAATTTGGGCGGCCACGTTTAGCCACCGCGCGTCACCCGCGAACCTTATCCACCGTTAAAAATTAAATATTTTATTTTAGGATTTCAAAGTCGTTCATGTTAGAATTTGATTTGAGGGCCACGTACTCTTTATGTTTCTTAATAATTATACTTATTCAAAACAAAAAAAAATTTCAGTGGAAGTCAATCTTCAAAGGTGAAGATCGTGACCAAAAAGTGTTAAGCAACACCTACTCTATACGGCATAGCTATATATATATATATATATATGTATATAGAGAGAGAAACTAAACCCGCTCTTTGTAAAAACGTTCGTACAATAATTTTAGGGGTTGCTATTTTTTTTTTGTTCATTTCACAATCAACTCTGACAATAATATAGACCTATACACAGGTTAATGCTGTACATATATGTATATCAAATAAAAGGACTGTCTCTATTCAAAGCAACGTCTTGCAGGTGTTCAGTGTTAGCAACTGCTTTCACATGTTGCTATACCGGTTTCAAATCTGATGTTTAACCTTGTACGGCCAAATTATTAACACTTAACAGTACCTAGTTATCTGTACATAATATTTTCTAATATAAGATAGGGGCCGGTGTAACTCGATTTCGAGTGTGTGGAAGCTGCCTTCCTTCGGCGCCTTCGAGGTGGTCGAGTGAAAATCGTTTCACTGGATATTAGGTCGGAAATGGTAATCAGGTATCTAGAAAAGAAATCATTCACTAAAAAGTGGAAAAAGTATTTATGTCGATTGCCGTGTAATGTGTACATTCAATTATTATTTTTTTTATTTTATTCTATTCTATAAAACATATTATCATTTGGTGTAAATGTAAAGCAATGTAAGTATGTCTCTACACTTTACCGGTTCTTTTTAAACTTTTTTAATTTTAATTAAATATAACAAATAAATAAATACGAAAAATGGTAATTGAGTGTCTAGATATCAGTCCTAAACCGGTGTAATACCGTGTCCCGTTTTTTGTATATAAAAAATGTATTTAGCGAAAATGGTAGTTTAGTGTCTTGCTATCAGTTATCACATTATATGTAAATCGATATCCGACAGTGCTATCCGCCTGCGGCGGATTGTCGTACCTCCTTTCGTCGATAGTCTAATGTTGTATTACAGGATAAGTCAAAGTTGATTAACATGTAAATATTCAAGTTAAGTTATCAGTCATCATTGGGGAAAATTGACTTAAACGTAAATTAAACTCATCAGGTAGGCAATCCCACTGCGTCAGACTCGGACATTATGCGAGTTGTAAGTGATATCAAAATGTTGTGTAAACTCAAGCTTAAAATAGTATATTATACCTATATGGACAATCTGAAGAAATATAATATGCAAATTATATATATAAAGAATACAGTATAGAGGTTAAAAAAAAGTTATTAAAAATTGGAGTGAAGAAATCTAATAAAAACATAAAACATTAAGCAATATTATCGGTAGGTTAGTGAACTAAAAATATTGTATATAAATGGAGTTTAGGTTGCATATTAAGTAAAATATATTTTTAATAATCAGATTTTTTTTTCTTGATCGACCTATTTAAATTATATTACTTTTAGTAAAAGCCAATTGAGTGCTGTACTTATACAATTTTGTTCATATATTTTCTTTTCCTTTTTCTTTTTATAAAAATAAATTTCTTTTTGTCAACGAACCAGATAGATATCAAAAATGCAATATTGTTTATATATATGTAGGAGACAGGAGTGTAGGACGTAGGTATTATTTAATATTTTTTAATATTAAAAATATTTTTCTGTATTCGTAACACTCTTATTTGGTGCTAAAAGTATACTATTTTCAACATTGATACCAGAAAAAATAATCTAAACAAATATTCCAGTTTTGAAAATTTTTCGATGAAAATATAGTTCCTTTAGTTTTTAGGGGAAAACGTGCGACTTAATAACATTTGGTAAACATAACAAACTATCTACTATAATAGCGTAGTAGTTGGTATTAGATTATGTATTTTTATGATAAAATGATTGGGACGTATTTTCTGTTTGTGAGCTATTAAACTCGAGAAATTCGTTGACAAAAGGCGCATTGTACAACAAAACTTAACTGTATATACATAAATACAAAATACATAATGAAATACAACTTCCTATACAGCACATTTGCCCGAAATACTGTGGAATGCAATGACGAACGTGTGATTGTTCACAAACTGGGTATTAGTGTAGTAATTAATTCTTAATAGATATGACAACGAACACTGTGAATCATAGTACTCAGTACTATCTACTTGAAATCCAACAAATGAATTCGGACGCATTTTAGAAATTATAGCTGTAGGCTGAGCGTTAGCAGCGAAAATACTTATCTTTTCTAAACATATTGCGTATATTATGAACTCTTAAAATGGTCGACTTTTAGGTACTAGGTAAAAACCTATTCCACTGTCACTCACGAGAGGTATTTTGCGTTTTGAATTTAAATAAAATATTTAAATAACGATATTGTATAAAAATACTGGATTAGCAAAATTAAATAAAATATTGAAAATATTCGAAATATTAAAGAGACACGGTTACTCTTCACAATACCTTCATTACTGAATATTAATTTAGAATTTAGAAATTTTAGGGTGTTTAAATCATTAAAATCCTAACCTTAATCATAATTATTATTGACACAATGTATTACATATTTACGATAAAAAAAAACTATCTATTGTATTTAAGGTATACCAGTCGTGGTGTAACCGATGATGTCAAACAGTATAGTAGGTAGTAGTAGTTTGAAAGTTTTGTATTACAGTACCTATTTTAGGTAAGAAGTTTGTAGGTACTTCACTGATGACATGTCTATTTTAACAAATGATAATGATATATTTAGCTACATCTTGAGGCCCTAAACTAGAACAATGACCATACGCATTAGAATAATTGATTAAGATACCCATCTATTTACATCTGTTTATTAAACAGGTACTTGGCAATAATAATGTTGATTTTATAACCAATTTTAATCACGATTCAAATAATTCCTCTCATGACTGGTCGATTACATGATAATAAATGAATGGTTAAGAAATCAGCTAGTTTTTTGCGATTGAATTGTAATAAAAAGCTTGTGTGATTTATCTACATAATAAATACCTCATATAGTGGTTAGAATTCGCCGCATAAGTCGTCCGCAATTTCGATCACAGAGCGTTCAGTAGCGTCCAAAGTAAATACAATAATATAAAATTACTACCTATGATGATATATCCTTTCATGCATATTACAAAAAATAATTTAAACGTATACTTTCTATACTTCTGCATTCATCAAAGGATGATTTAAAAATATTTATTGTTACAATAATGTTCCGTACAAAATTGTTTCATTTCCATTCAAGAAAAAAAATATTACCATTTAGAATATAGGTATAAAACGTTTTGTTAATATTTACTTCCAAAAGTAGTTTTGAATGCAAAGATTTTATTTCTATTGAGCACGAGTTTGAAATATTAAAAGCAATATGTACAGATTTTTGTTGAACAACGACAACAAGTTATATTAATATGATAAAAAAATGTGAAGTAAAAAATATTCAGATATTCTACCATAAGCTAGTAGTATTTAATATTTATCAATTAGCCTATTGAGTGCATCACCGTTAAGTATCGTTACAAATAGGTGGACGTTTATAGCAAACTTAAAGTTTTATTTAACCATATACTTAATTTTAGATTTTAAATTTGTCTATCCTCATTGTCTCAGAACCTATAACCCAAGAGAGGCTACCATTTTTCGGTTAAGAGTCCGTGTGTAAGCTTAAATCTATTTATGTAAATTATAATAAATGTATAATTATGTTTACCACGCTGTAAGAAATAGGGAAAAACAGCTGGCTGACAAATAACATACTCAGCGTACTATTTGTTTTGGTAAATTATGTGTATATTATGTTGGTATATTATATGTATAATGCAAAAAAGTGGTGCGAAACGGAAGATAATTGTTGTCCCTCCCCCCTTAATTTTAATTCTAGTTCGATGCCACTTTCAATTTTTGAAAACATGTTAACCTATGAGTGCTATTCTTAAGTGAACTATGACATTAAATATATTTTCATATTTGGTCCCGATTTTATTTTTATTACCTGCTGTTTAAATATATTATTACGTATTTTATAAACTTACGCTGACCATTCTGCTCTGTAGACATTATTGTATTATTTTCCTCTTCAACTTGTCTTACCCATGCTTCAAACGTATACATGGTGTTGTTTGCCAAAACTTCCGACATATCCAAAAGTAATTCCGCTAGAAAGTATAAATGTATATGTTTAGTTTTCAACATTTGAATATTTCTTAAAAAATATGTATACATATTTTTATTTAATATTAAATATTAAGAAAAATACAAAATTATAATATTTATATACATCTAATGTGGCAACATTTTTTTGCCTAATTTTTAGAGACTAATCTTATCTTAATTTTTGGACTAAACCTCAATAAAAACACAAAAATCATAACTTTCTTAAAACTAATCAATCTTATAGATAAAATATGATTGTGATTGTAAAGATAATGTAACATAATGTAAATCTCACAAAAATTGTAATTAGTATCAATAAATAAAAAAATAAATAATCTTATCTTATATGCGATTATGTAGTATGTACACATGTATACGGTTCACAATGTCGTTTATTGATAAACATTTTTAATAGCAGCCAGTGGCGTACGCCTGATTTTTTCAAGGAGGGTGTCATAATATACATGAAAAGATGACCTTTTAGCACTTAAGAAAAAAAATACAAACACCAAAGTAATAATTTTTTTCTTCAAACATGGTTATTTATACTTGTGTAGGTATATTTTTGGAACGAACCGCAATAACAGTTCGTTTTTAACCGTTAATTTTACCAATAGACAATATGTGATGTTAATAGGTACTATTAGTGTATATTTGAAAAGATACTTTAAGCCACAGTCTTAGAAGATATTCTCTAAAATCATGCTTTAAGCTTTTTAAGGGGGTGTCATATCTCCCTGACACCCCCCTCCCGCGTACGCCACTAATAGCAGCTGTAACACATTTTGTAATAACCCAAATGATCATAAAATATATTTTAAGATTATAAATTTATATATTGCCAAGGCAAGATATTTTAATACACAAAATACCCCCCTAGGGTACACTCCCAGACAAGTCATAATGAACTAGCATCTAGTTTTTTTTTTAAATTCAACAAGTAAATATATATATATATATTTTTTTTTAATTTAAACAACTTATAAAAATATGTACGTGGCCTCTGTTAATTTTAATAACGTTTTATCTCATTAAACTTGTTACTTAAAGTAATATTTAAATCCAAAATCACAAATAATTAGAATTACCAGGAGTTTCCAAATGGTTTGTGTTCGTTGATGATAAAGTTTTCGACTGATCTGTTGGTGGAACATTTTTTGGTTTACTTAATGCAAGACAGCTCGATTTAGTATGAACTTTTCCTGTAACATATTATTTAATTATATATGATTATATATGTATTCAATTTAACGTATTTTAATTTAATATATAATACTTACGCCAACACAATATAATATATTATTGCTGCAGATGTTATTTTATAATTCAATAAATATGCTTTCTATGTATCTAACAATATTAGATTATAAAAAAAAAAATTGTATATTGACTACTGATAAATCCAAACCATTTAAAACGCTTCTTGAGTTTCTTTTTTTTTTAGTGTTTTATAGCTATGGATTCAGTTTTAAGTTGTTTATTACTTATTTTTCAATTGAAAAATTCTTAAGAGCAAAAAATGTAATAATTAAAAAGCTACATAATTGCCTTCTTGTAGTTTTCAATTATTTCGTTGCCTAATTACATAAGTCAATTTTGGAGACACGGACTAAGGAATATAATGAACAGTTAATCATAAGGATTATATAATTTATAAGTATACAATCTGTGTGTAATTGGGTGCAAGCCTGACGTAGGATTTCTATATAGAGATTGTTATGAAAAAAAGTATAATAAATAAATAAATTTTTAGATATAGTACGTGTTAGTGATAATTAATCGTAATTTTTTGATCCTACATCATATTTCGGGAAACTTGCAGAGGTAGACTTTCTCTTAAATCGATGAAATCAATAGCTTATATAGATGCAAAAAATACAATTGTTGGGGAGAAGTTGAGGCCCTCTCCTCATGCATATGGGCCTGATTGGTTATAATTTAACTAAGATACTAATTTTTATTTGGTTTCGATTACGATTCGATAAAGTACATCCTGATAACAATAAATACAATTTTAGGTTTAAACTTAATTTTGGTATGCATAATGCTTTTTTCTGCCATACGTAAATTTTATTTTAAGTCGGTTTGTGGCTGACATTTTTTGAGGTAGTCATAGTACGTAGTTTACAGTGGACATGTAGTGAGAATAATGCAAACAGTTTGTAACCTTACTAGTTTAGATATTAGTGTTCAGGTAGAGAAATCGACTTGCAGATTGACCGCATATAAAACACATAACATAATATAGTTCATGCGTAAATTATTTAACGGCGAACATTGATATTTCTTTAAATTATTATTTTTTTATGCAATGCTTTTCCAATACCGAATCATTATCATTTATTATCGTATAGTTATATCGAATTTACGATGTAGCACTATAATGAAATGCCTATACATGTATGTCGTGTTTGTGACGTGACGCATATTAAAAGAATTCGATGAATGTTTAGGTATACCTACCTAATTAAATTATCACGGTACATAATTTTGTGTTTCAGAAGTTTATATTGTTAGAAATAGTTCGTAGTCAAATTATTGTTTATTAATTATTAACAATTCAACAGTAATTGCGTTGACATTTTTTTAATGTTCACCTGGTTAAACTATCCAGCCATTAAATGAATATTAAATTTCAATGCGATTACTGAGTTTAATCGTAGCTTATACATTTATACATCACAAATTACAATTTAATCACAAAATATTTTTATGGCTAACGCCCAAATACATCAGTTCGACTGACTGTATTCATAATTTTAAATCATATTCGTGAGTCATTATATAAGACGCGCTCGGGAGTTCTCATAAATTCTATATAGACAGTAAATTCAATATCGTATAAGCGTAATTTCATAATAGTACATCAAAGGAAAAATATTGAGATTTTTAATTATGGTGCTATGATACATTTAAATATTTAATATCCTCTTGATGTATATCATTTTGGTTAATGCTTATTCGATCGAAATATAGGTACATGGGTTTTAAAATAAAATCATTATTACCTATATGTTGGAACGGGCTTTGGTGGCAGTTTTGTACGTCTTTTAATTTTTATACATTTTATATTTTTCAATATTTCCCTTTGAAAAGTATGAATAAATTAACAAAATATAGATGTCCGCATTTTTCCAAATTTAATTAACTGGCCTTTTATTCGTGTTACTATATATTTAATTGAACAAAAATATTATCGCTTAAAAACGCATTTATTAAATATTGATCAGATTGCCAACAATTATTTCAACATTTTAAAGATTTTATTTCTAAGAATTTATATTTTAGTTACGATTATTATATTTAAATTTTATATTAGCGTAGTCGCCAGACGTCAATTATCTATAGACTTTTTCAGGTTGATTTTTGAATTTTACAATTGACGTAATCCTTATGCTACAAATTTTATGAAAAATACATTTAAAGACATTTAGTGTTCAAGATTTAAAAAAATATAATATTTTATAGTCACATTTTTGTGTTTTGTTTCGAATATTACTGACCTCACTTATATTATTCAATCAAATATATTGTGAGCCCCTATGGATACGAATAAAAAAACACGGCATTGTTATACGTGTTCAATTTGTTCAGATTCGAGTTGAGCTATGACATGGCCGCCACCGTACACTACATTGTTAGCACGCTACGTATCGCCTTGTCGAATAACACTATACGTACCACCCATCGACCATATAACGCCGAATTCCAAACAGGTGTTGTTTTAATTATATTACATTATGTACAAATTTCAACTCGTTTAAAATGCTTATGACCAATTATAACAATGGTTTTTTTTTTATATGGTTGTAAAAATTGAATAATTTATATAGCAGATTGAGTTCAACAATTATAAAAATAAATTTTAACCACTTACCTAAAACTATTAAAAAAATATCACATCCATCGGTATTGTATCAGTATTACACACGTAAAATATTATTTTATTATAAAAATTAATATTGCCTAAACGCCAACCCTCCATTTTGTACGTACATTTATCAGACTTTTTAAAATACATAACAGCAAATCATCTAGTTAAATGATTTTTTTTTTTTAAAGGTTAGGATTAGATTAATTAAAAATATTGCATCACAATAAGGCGAAGATATATATTAAAATACGAGTATCGGAATATTATTTATGAAACTAAGTATAAAATTGACTAGTTATTGCTATATATGATTTATAGGTACACCTAAAAATCGGTGGAATTTACAAACGCCTAATATTAGTGCCTGTCGATCGTTAATTTGAGTATGAGTTAGCAGAAATATGCTTTGAATTAATGTGCAATATTGCCAAAATATACCTATTTTTTATTTGCATAGTTTTTTACAAAATAAGTAAAAAGCGTCTTATATAAAAATTAATTAATTAAAAATAGGCCTCAGTTTGAGTCGTTAACTTAAAAAATAATTTGCAGTGATATATCATAATATTTCAAAAGTTCGAAAAAGCAGGGAACAAAAAGTAGAAAATTAATTTAAAAATACCTATAAATTATATTCGAGTATAAAATGAAAAAATTATGTAGATTACAATAGAGATTATTCGTTTCATCTTTATACGGTAAATACCATACATTCATTCAAATTGTTACCAGTTTCATAATTATTATATTTGAATACTGCATTTTTAAATCATTAATAAGATAAATAGTATAAACAATATTTTCTCATCATATTCTATCAGTACTAAGCCTAAAAAAAGAAAATAATTGATATTCCAAAAATATCCCTAGATGTAATTTACATACGCATAAAATATATTTAGGCCACAATTTTGCTTATATGAATAAACTATGTACCTGTTCCGCAATTAACACTATAAATTAAAAACGGGAAACTACTTACACGGACCCGTTTTCTACATCATACAATTAGTCGTATTAGTATTAAATAATGTTATATGAAAATAGATTATGTAAATTATTTCAAAAATATTATTTTTCATCAATAAAAATACAATATTTACTGGTATAGGTATAGAGTATTAAAATATATACTAAATCGAAAAATGTAGATAGTATATACATCAAACGAGATAGCCTTTTTATTATTTATTTAGCAGTAAATATTATACTATAGAGTAAACTTACCAAGATCGACGGTAGTTTTCTTTTCAGCTGACTTTCGACGGATTTTTTTCTCACGACGTGTATGGTAATTCAGTATATGGCCTTCCAATCCGGACCTTAAATTATAGTTGCGTGCACATAGCGTACACTCGAACGTACCCATCGCAAAAAAATTTAAACAATGTACTCAAAGAAAATATTAATAACAACCCGTAAAAACGTAACAGGCTTAATATTACACTGCGTAATATTATAATATTTTATCGTATACTGCAGTATACTTCACGGATGTATAAATTTTACAAATAGATCGTGAATATAATTAGTTGCCGGGTGAGACGGAAGTGATCTACAACTGTTGTCGGTAGACGGACAAATGACAAATACAGTCTGGATCCCGTGACAATGTAGACAGGTACCTAGGTATAATAACATTTAAAACATTAAAAACTCGTCAAAATGCCTCCTGCCCCACCAAAAAATATTATAGATAATACCACCACTTGGATTGTATTAATGTGATTTAATCGCATTTTTTATTTGGGTGTAGATCCCTGAAATAATACAATCCGTAGTCCCACTGCTGTGCTTTTTATTCATGGTGCAGATAACCTTTGGCCTTTCTGCTGCATATGTGTTCAAGCGATTTATTCAATTCTGATATTGAATATTATGCTTAACACGTGGCGATTTGTCGCAGGTACCCTATAAACACGGGTTCGTAGTTGCATTATTTATTTATTTTTGTTTAACAAAAACTTTGGCTTCTTTCTACGATCGGCGCCAAGATTGTTTGATTTCTTCAATAGGCACAATGTAAATGAACAAAATAAAACTGGTGACCAGACCGACGCCAGTGCATAGTGGTAGGTAGTCGACCCTAAAGCCGCCCTATTCATCGCCAGATCACACGTGCCACACAATTCCATAATACGATAAAATCGGTCCAAACCGGTTGCAGACACTTTACCCTAGTTTATTTATTGTCATTTTTTTCATAGGTATACATATTAATGCCGTTGACACGTCCATATTATTGTAATCCCACTCGAGACGTCAAACTGTGCAAGGGAACATTGATATTTCACATTGATATTCTAATACCATCGTTATTATACCATTTCCTGCTTATTGTCGTGTAAATCGTCGTTATATCTAATTTTGAAAATAACCTCTCTAAAATTGTACATTTCTTATTCCTACACGTAGTTACCTTATTTGTTATTTCATTATTTTTTCTGGATTTTGTACATTTATTATGTATCACACGCAGTACACAAATACTATAATATTCCGTAAAATATTAATGCTGATTATCGGGTATTGAGTTATATAGGGTGAATGAGCTGAGATAATATAATATTATAATATACGGTACACAACTAATATGATAATATGGATATAGCTGGGATCGGATATTTCTTTTTCATTTTAAACAGGTTTCTAAAAAGAATATATAATCATTTCAATATAGACGGTTAATGACAGGTACATATTTATTGTTCCTATTGTGAACTGTAATGCGTGTCTTTTAGGAACCCAGTTTTAAATATTAAAATAATATAGTTATAATTTTATTGGTACATCTTTATTATTGTATATATTTAAATTTGTCGATTGTAAATATTAGCCATACTCCTTTCAGTTATTTTAGAAAACCAATCTTCGTGCTCGCACTGCGCTAATACCATTGGTGAAATTAGGTAGGTACGCTGTGATTGGTCGCCAGTTGTCAACCGCTGCCGTCACTAATTGCCGCCGTCGAAGGCCGTTGCTGTGCATACAAACTTACATAGAGATTATAAAAACATCATTATTTATATTTGTATCACAGGTGTTATTATAAATTTTGAGTATTTGGGATAGTATCGTGATATAAGTATTGTCCATATAGCTTCCCTATTTGTTACAAAAAAAAAAAAAAAAAAAAAAATGTAGTCTATTTAATTTATTCAATTTTTCCGTTATACGTACTATATGTCTTACAGTAGGTACACTCGTACTGATAAAATAAAGTTTAATGGAACTCTTTAATTCATTTTACGTTTTACACATTTTTTTCAGTTAATAATATAAAAATTCAAACCAGCCCGTATACTCCTGTATGAAATACGATATTTTTGAATTTTTTTTAGTTCTGCATGACTTGCATTTTAAACCTTATTACAACTGTTGTAACTACAAATTGTAATTACGAAGGTCTAGGGCCCTTTCAAGTCTAGAGACCCCGTACATTTTCGTGTATTGCCATGTTGAGTAGAACTACCTGTGATTTATATCATAATATCTCGTATTTAGGCTAACGAACGGTCTCGATATTTCTCGGAATAGACGAATAGTTATTAATATTTAATATAAGTAAGTACATTTTAAATCAGTAAATATAAAATGTTTAAGTTGTTTTTAATTCTTATAAATGGTATACCTATTTATTTATTTTTACTACGTATACTAGAGCCCATCTGAATATTTTTTCCTTGTGTATAGTCTCTTGGTCTGTAATACATTTGTTCAACGTTTCAATTCAATGATTTTTAATTCGACTTATTGAACAAACGTGTTTTGTCGTCTGAAATTTCAATAACATATATACCTATTTTTTTATTTAACTATATTCATCAATTATTTACGGTATAGGTGGGTACACTAAAATCCCAAGACACATCACATATACCTACTTCCTGCTCATATATATAATAGGTACCTAGCATAATAAAACCCGCATATAGGCACATTTTCGATTATATATGTGATTTACTGATCTATACAAAACATTTGACAACTATACATTTATGGGCAGGAAACATAAATTAAGATAAACATATTTTTGAAAATCGTGTTTCAATGGATAACAAAAGAATGGAGTTCTCTGCTTAGTGTCATCTTTGATATAGGTCATGTTAGGTACGAGTTGGTATCTTCATTTCTAAGAAAAACGAAAATACCCGTATTATATATTAATATATTATCTATATGGCTATATAATATAATATGCAGAGTTTTACATAAAAATATGAACAATTTAAGTATAAATATTCGATTAGGTGATTTGATATATGAAAAATATTCGGATAAATCGAATGATTCAGATAAACCATAAATTATCCGGATTACATAAATTATTGTATCGATTATCTTAATATATTTTGTAAGTATTGAGTATATTTTAGTAATTCAATAATCGGAACAGACATTTTTGTTAGTGCTTTATAGTTTTGAAACTCGTACCTTGGGACATTTGATCGAATCACTACAATACTGTGCAAATGAGAAAATAAACTAGCAGTGTACATTTAGTGAATTTTCTAACTTCATAAGAATTGAAGATGTCAAGAGTATCTCTCTGTTTTGTAGATTGTCTGTGCCATGCATATTGATGCTGAGAAGTTGTTATTAATCTTATAGAATTGAGTCGTTTGTAGATGTACATCAGAAGTCGGCAACCTGCGGCCTGTGTAACGATTTTATAAGGTTCGCGAATACAAGTTAAAATTATTAGTATAAAAATATAGAATATCAAATTATATTTGTTAATAAAAAAAAATTAAACTGTAAATAAAATAAAGTGTATGGCCTGTGAATTTTGTTTTTATGTTTTGGCCCTTGACACCAAAAAGGTTGTACACGAATTTATATTTTGTCCGTGTTGTTGTTAAATATTGTGTATTTTTCTAACTGCATCGATATTACACTTTAATGATTTTGTTTTAACGTATGGTGTTATGTATTATTATTTCTGGTTTCTGAGAGCTGCCCATATGAATGTATTTAAGTCACTATAGTTAGGGCTATAGGCCGCCTAGGGTGTAAATATCTTTATATTATTGTTTAGTCGTCATAAATATTGTTTAAGCTGCGTGTCTATGTATTTTTTATTGGTATAAATATTGTTATATATTAATTATGTATTATATTTCAAAAATGAAACGCATTATTATATTATAATATTTTACATTACCACACGATGATAACACAAGATAAACAGGTATAAACATGTATGTTAATAGCAGGGTTGAGATGAAGTCGACCGGATGTGTATTTGGCTAGGTCACGTGCAAGGCGCAAACCGTGCATATAAAGTATAAATAATATTATTATATACAAACAAAATTATATATACATATATATATATATATATATATAATGTATGAGAGTATACTCGACAAGTGTAAGAATATTATAACGCACCGTCTAAAAGGGTAATACTAGAAATGGAATAATTATTATATGTATTTCGCACAAAACTACAACACATAATTTACTTACCAGTTATCATTATGATTGTTGTTATAATAATTGTAATCAACATGATAGATGTATCGATGATGACGGTTGAATCAGTCGACATAAAAAGGTATCTTTTAAAATATAATCTCAACATTATGAAATATATTTGTACGGAAACCAAACTTCAACATGACTTCATGATGAACGATGGTGTGGAGACATAATAATCAGGGTCGTTTGTGTTAACCGATTTGTACAAAAGGTACTGTAAAAAATTGCTACCTAAAATTAATAAGTTATAAATTAATTAAGCTTGCCAAACAAATTTCATTTAAACGTAGAAAAACATTGTATTTTCTTGACAAAGACACAAAGTATTGTTACATACATAAAAATAATAAATTAACCTCAATTAGCGTTTAAAACATGATTATTGTAAGGGGGATTATATCAGGTAACTTATGAATACATTATTTTAGATTTTATTATTTCTCGAAGCATTATATTATGTGCACTTGTAAGAATTGTACCTACGCTATGTCAAATACGATAGTTTTCTATGCAAAGCTGTAGGATTATTAGATAAAATAAGGCATGAATTAAAAATCAAAACTAAATTAAACGTTTAATTAAGTTATCGTTATTTTTTTTTGTTATATATAACAAATCTAAGTTAAGAAGTTACGTATGTAACATTTATAACACTTTAACCTTAAGTTAATATTTTATACATTAATAATAAAATCAATCGAATAAAATTCAATACAACCATTCGTTTGTAATTTAATTTAATCAACGATAAGTATTCATAACCGAGAAAATCTTCAATGTGTATTGATGTATAATAAAATAAGTAAAATACAGTTTTTTCAGTTAATGATATTTTAAATAAATTATTAATTATAATCTAGTGGATTTAAATTCAAGTTTTTTATTACTTGTTATAGAAAATTATCCTTTCTATAATACCTAATTAATAAAAAAAAACTTTAAAAGAGTATAATATTATAATGTATACATAAAGGAATATGTTCCCAGTAAAAACTAAAAAGTAACTCCAAGTTTCAAAAATTATTCAAAATCAATTATTTTGTAAGTATAATACTTTTATTACCGATTAAAAATATTTTATCTTATAGACGACTATGGCATAGCTAGCTTAATAATTATTCAAGAAAAAGGGAATATATAGTGTATTTACGAGTATTACACTACAGCATTCAAAAAATATTATAGGTTTTTATTTTTTATACATTACAACTATGATCCTATTTGATAAGCGACAAATGCAAACTAAAAAATAAAACTACTTACTAATAATTTTATTTTAATTTATAGTGTATATAATAATAACCAGATGCGAGATATGATTGGTGTGATCGATAAGAATGACCTTCAATATCCGTAAATATCTGAAACACTACAAAAATGAAATAAATCGTACAACCTTTTAATTATACCGATTCTGTGTTTTTTTTATTTTGTGCCACTGTAAGAAATGTGCTTATATTTATAATCCTATGCTAAAACGTCTGTATCATATGGCAATGATAATAACTACTATAAATACCTATAGACAAAAAAAAAAATAAGAACCGAACACGCTATACAAATTAATTAAAGTGTAACATTCAAGTTGGGTAAATAAAAAAGAGCATAGAACTTAAACATAAAATATATTAGCGGATGATTCGTATGGATTCAAGAAATTTTGAGCTTTGACCCATTTCCACGAATGTTTAAAATTGTTCAATATTTAACCATAGAAATGCCCAAACCCATAGATAAGTATACGCTGAATAAATATTTGACTACTTTGTCCTTGCAATACAAACGGACCGTAAATGTAAATACAAAACTCTGGCAGATTGAAAACGTTTCTACATTAGAACTAAATAATGATTATAAAAGAACTATAACTAATCATAACAATCTGCGTATTATTTCAAGTAGGTAGTAAGCCAAAGTCATTTTTTAGATTCTTAATGAATCCACGAAAGTTAAAGTTAAGATTTTACAATACTAAATGCTTATTTGTCCGTTTATACGTTTTATAGTAGAAAAAATATTTTGATCTCCAACTAGGTACAACTTTGAGGTGTTGGATGATTAAATATATATAATCAATGATATTGTTCATGATGGACTGTCTTTCATTTAGATATTCTGCTATATAGTTTTTAATTCTGGCCACAAAATCAAGCATATCACGTAGCATTG